>NW_014578900.1:25260-30020 GCF_000485595.1 Priapulus caudatus
AGTGTCCTCGCTCCGCGAAATGCTCGCTCTCTTTTGAATGAGATTAGCACGTAAGAAACAATTATTTTTATCACATAGACCTTTGAAATTTTAGTGGCCCGATCGCGGCACCAAATTTTAACTTTTGGAATTTTGGTGGCCCCGACATCAAGTTTTGTGGCCCCGGGCCACCGGGCCACCGCTAGTGTCGAGCCTTGCGCTTTAAGAAATGTAAAATCTGTGTATTTATAACTCTCAACAGTACCTTTTATTCAATTTAAGTTCTTCTATTGACATGTATTTGTTAGATGTACAACATTAATGTGAGGAACGGAGGTGTGTGTAGTTATAACAATACGCCAAAATTAGTTGTATTTTATTCAACGAGTAAAAACACATTCAATGTGATCATTGTAGTTAGTTTTGATGAAATGCTCCTGATCCTTGTGTGAATGCTTGGAGCTTTCGAAATGTCAGGGCTGGGGGACTTTTTGTTGGAGTTAGGCTTCTCTAATTCTTCATTTCTCAATCCCTGGTATATGCTATGTGATTAATAGATTATGGGGATGGGAAGTGACAACTCTGAATAAGTTATCTTAGGAGACTGGTGGATGGTTGATATAAAGAATACTTATCATCGGCACATATGGCTATCCCCTCACATACATTGGCTTAACTGATGATTCAAACCACTTCTACACGCAGGAGAGAGCCTGGGTCGCAGCCATCATCGCGTCTGGCACCTAGCGCTGCCCTCCAGGAAGACACATGCTGCTAGCTAGCGACTTCTCCAAAGCACCGCAACGAGCCGGCGCCGCAGCCTGCGCTCGAGGGTTTACTCTGCCACAGCAACGCGTGTGGATCACGCAGGACAGGGACGCGACCGAGGGGCGCGCCGCCGCCACGAGCTCGTTCCTCCCCCGCCGCCACGCGAGCAACATAGACGGCGTCGACGGTCAGGCCGTGGCACACGCTGCAGCAGCGGGCGTAGGTCATGTCGTGTATAGACCTGGGACGCCGTCGAACGCCTCATTAGCCGACGTGAGTTGAGTGGAGAGTGGATCACCGATGGGTGGGCACCTACTGTAATTACCTCGCGAACGCCACATCCTGTTGTGGTAGTGTAGGCGCTAGGATTGTATTTAGTTTTATTTATTCGCTATATATTACACGGCAGGTGATATTTCTCCAGTTTCGGTACAGTCAGGTGTTTAATCTCCCCTCCGGTTGTCGGTGTCACAGCGTCTAACTCCGGTTGTCGGTGTCACAGCGTCTGACTCCGGTTGTCGGTGTTACAGCGTCGGGCTCATGTTGTCGGTGTGACAGCGTCTGACTCCGGTTGTTGGTGTTACAGCGTCTGACTCCGGTTGTCGGTGTTACAGCGTCTGACTCCGGTTGTCGGTGTTACAGCGTCTGACTCCGGTTGTCGGTGTGACAGCGTCGGGCTCCGGTTGTCGGTGTGACAGCGTCGGGCTCATGTTGTCGGTGTTACAGCGTCGGACTCCGGTTGTTGGTGTGACAGCATCGGGCTCCGGTTGTCGGGTGCGAAGATGGCATGAGATCTCAATGTTTGAACATGACTTACGCATCTTCGTCCTCTTTTTTCTTTCTTCTTCTCTTCAGCTGGGGAATTAGCTCGATAGAGGTAGCGAATGCAGATCGTTGGATCCTCCACCAATTATTGTAATGCGAAAGTGTTGTTGATCTCCGTGTAGTTTTGTAGGGTCGACAGTGTAGAGTAGCAGCGTAGTCGTGTGATAACGAGTAGAGCGATGACGTAGACGCAGCTTCGTTGTTGAACTATGACTTTATTAGTAACTACGATCACATACAACATATATACATACATAAGGCAACCTAGCTAGGTCCCGTCATCTCTGGTCCCGTCGCTACATCTTGAGGTAATCTCTGTAACTCGGTGCCTCCCTCTTCGGTCTCTCCGAGCGTCTATTTATACGCTTCTTAAAAGTGCCCGGACGCCCCACAATACTAATACATACAAAATATATACAATACCACAGCCTAGGCAACCATGCCTAGGCTCCGGCGCCTCATCTCGATCTGTCTTCGAAATCTTATATCTTCTCTCTACATCGGTAACTTCTGTAACTCGGTGACTCCCTCTTCCGTTTCCCCGAGTGTCTATTGATACGTACAGGGCGCCCCTCCCCCCGACCTAGTAGGAAATAAAATATAGTATTTAGTAATAGCTATCGCTCTTACAATTAGGGGTAGGGGTAGGGTGAGGGTTACTGCACAAATAACTCTTCGTGCTATCACCACGTGCACCTATGTTAATAGCAGGTGCTATACCAAGTTAACAGCACCACGTGCACCTGCACAGCTCACTTCTTACTTTCTCTAGTTGTTAAATATACTTACAGTTGAGGATGAGCGACCAGGCTCTCGTCCTCTTCACTGGTTATGTTTGACCAGTTCATTCTGAAAAATCCAAGTAGATACACTAAATTATTACCCCTTAAATTTGCTGCAAATCTATCTATCCCAGCAAAGGAACTTTATTAGCTCTGTGAAGACTGTACTAGGCTGCTTTTGAAATAAAAGACTGAAATTTGACATTTTTACAATGGTTTATCTACAGTAATACAAAGAACATATTCAGCACTTTGAAAGCTGATGGAAGCGAAATCGCTCGCCGCTCCCGTGTATTTTTTTCGCTGGTAGCTTATCTGTGTGCTGTATTGATAGCAGATTTGATATCTTAAAAATCATTAATTATTTCATGTCTTAAAATCAAATTCATTATATATGCTCAGATCGCGAAAACACTTATTTCGTTAGTATGTTTGATTTCCATTGATATATTATATATATGATATCTATATAATCGCACATCGCAGTCGTTCCGGTATATATGCATATTATATATACATACACGCGTAACAGGGCATATGGCTGTATATTAGAAAATTGTCAAAATGCTCTACTTCGGACCACATTTCTGGCTCAATGAGAACATTTCGTGATGTTTTCGTACTGCAAGTAGGCTCAAAGTTAGTAGGTGTATTTATGCATTTTGTTGCGAGAACCAGCCGCTTTAAGTAAACGTATGCTTACAGAGGTGCTCTCTTCATCCGTGGCTTGCTCCTGAAGCCCTCATTCAGCCTGTAAAATATAAATAAATTTAAATACATCATGTTTATAACTGCTTTCCGATGCAAGTTTAGTTTCGTAGGTGGGAAGTTGCATGTAGATGCATATATACATATATATATAAAGGGGTTATTCGTGTCATTTCGTCTGGGACTGTGAAGAACTAATGTTTTTTTTAATAACATTTTTCTTTGTTTACTTATTCTGTGTAATAATTATACATAATTATATGCTATGTGCACCTATGTTAATAGCAGGTGCTATACCAAGTTAACAGCACCACGTGGACCTGCACAGCTCACTTCTTACTTTCTCTAGTTTTTAAATATACCTATACTTACTCCTCGAGCTCTCCCCGTGTTTGACTCATCGTCTTTATTGCTACAAATGAAAATTCACTATTAATTATTATGAACAAGTACGAAGTACTCACAAAACTGCAGTTGCGGTGCGGCGGTACAGCGCTACGGGCGCAGCAAAGATAAAAACATGTGACGTCACGTCACCACTTCGAATCTATTTTGTTTGGAAACAGTCGGCGTTTGCGCCAGTTTCCTCACCTCTTTCTTGTGGGTTTTAAGCAAACGCGCAGTGAAATAGGAGCAACTAGAGTTTATTTTGTCATAAGGTAGTGTGATTATGCATGACACGAAGTATTTGCTAGTCTAGTTAGTAGAAATTAGCGTTTGGATGCGCATTGTGCGGCTTTAATTATGTTTCTCTTCACAACAGACTATAAACTTGCCGTCAAGTTTTCATACAATATGGATATATACCTGGAGTAATATTTGCTATATATGCTTATTATATTGTTTATACATTTATGGGAAAAGATGAACCTGCCATCATCATAATCACGTGTATTAGATTCTCGGTTGACGCAGGTTCATTGCAAAAAACTAGAACTACATTAAAGTTGATAAAGAAACTGTTTATTTTTCATTGTTTACTTATTCTGTGTAATAATTATAAAATCTATAAAAATCTAGTAGGAAATAAAATATAGTAAGTGTTTCAAACATTTCACACAACTATTTGAACCCATTCCTCCCCCCCCCTTTGCAGGTTGATCATTTCAACACTGTTGGTCATCTTTTCACTTTTAGACAGGGCTTGTGTACCGCAAAGCAGAACAAGTGTACATATGGATGCCACGTCCTTCATTACTTCCGGAAAGACCATGTTTTCTTTAGCCTCGCGACCTGCGTCATCTTCGATCTTGGCTCTCGAGTAAAACAAGTGGTTTCTTAAGTTCTGAGAATCAAAACCCTTCTAAGAAATGTCTTCTACAAAGGTTTTGAAGTAGTCACGTTCCCAGATGGCGCTTGCAGCTTCGGTCACATTTCTCTTTCCCTGAAAGATTTCTCTCGTAATCAGCTCAGCGCAACACGCAGACAGGCAGACAGGTGGGCGGTACACGCAGACACGCACCCATCCGAGCCACCACTCGAGGTCTTTGATGGTGACGTTGAACAGCTGCAGCTGCTTGTTGGCTTCCTTCAGCCTCATGCTCCTGCTGGTTCTGCTGGAACTTGTGCAGCGTGTACGCCTTGTTCAGCCGGTCGCGCCGGCCCGTCAGGTTCTCCCACTGCCCAGCAATCTATTATGCGCGCCTGCACCGCATCCGACCTGCCTTTCACCAGCAGGTCTACAGAGAGCCGGAGAGA
>NW_014578900.1:30030-33304 GCF_000485595.1 Priapulus caudatus
GCATCATTGAAAATATAGAACCAACGTATTCAAAGCATGAGAATGTAAATGCAGTAATGCCTGCCAAATAACGCTCCCCACAATCAAGCAATTTGTATGTCAATGTATGCAAAATATCTTCCCCTAGTATTAGACATCTTTAACTACGATAATTCAGATATTCTAAGTAAACCATATGACATGCAGACTCCATTCATACAATATCGTAAGGTGTCTACTCGGCAACTACGAGTCGAAGCCAATTCCTACTGGACTCTACCCTACAGGCTTCGACCCAGAATCCACGGCAGCCAGCGAAGGCCACGGCTGCCACATCTATAAGGACGGCTGGGATCAACTGAGCGGCTCCATTCTACGCAGACGGCAGGACACCGACCGACGTAAGGATCAAGCCCTTACATTTTGGCGCAGTCGACAGGATAGTAGTGATGGGAACTGGTTCGTCGCGACGTAGAGTGGAGGCCCTGGACAACAAGCTGTACATAAGCTTAAGTACCTTTTCCGTATCGTATCGTATCGTGTTCGTTGATAAAGCTAGCTAGGAGACGTATTGTATGGCGCACGTAGCGTGCAATAGTAACTGCTAGTTCTTTCGAGCTTTGCATCCGCGGCATGTCGTTAGGGAGACCCTGTGTGAACGGTACGTAGGTCTGTCAGCTAGGGCAAAGCCCCGCGTGTTTGTCGGCTCGCTCGGTTGATCCTTTCTCACACCTCTTCCGTCGTGTTTTGACGGTTGTTTTTTGCAGTCAGTCGCGCGTGGTAGCGAATGAGCTTTCAACTGTACTAAAGCGGTAGAATAGGGAGATAGGTACCTAGTTGTTCAGTAGGTGCGCCGTAAAGGCATGTTAGCAGTAGTATATGAGTCGTGTATTCGTTTGGTTTTGGCATTGTTGTTGCAGCGTTTATTTTCGCGTCACTTCCGTGTCATTGACATTGCATTCAGGGTATTGATTGCTTGCATGGTTGCGCATTTTGGGGGTTCTCTGCCCGCTATACGGATTTTGTTATATAAAAGCAGGAAGGATTCATTTTTCGTTTTTTTTGCGTTATTGAGACGCAATCTGTAGAAACATAACGGTGGGTAAAGCAAACTTTTGTGTGACTTCGATTTTGGCGGAGAGCAAGTCAGGTTGCATCCACCGTTTATGTGAGTACTTGATTATACGAGCTATAATGCCTTCCTAAGGGGGTGAAGGCATCGGGCAGAGGAGAGGAGCAAGAACTCGAAGGGGGGAGAACAGAAAGAAGAATGCTTCGTCGTCGGTCGGTAATACATGTCTGGAACCACTAATGAGGGAAGAATTTACCATATCGAATATCTTTTGTTTATTTTCGATGAAACATTAGGATTAAATTGAACACGCACGACTTGGTAGAACTATATTAAGTGCTATTTTGCTTTACTATATGACTACTTAGGTTTTGATACACTCGACCATCTCTTGTTCATCGTCATGGCAAATCGTGGCAAGTTGAGTGCGCCGTCTGTCTCCTTAACTCTCACAACCCGATGGTTTAGTTCTTTCCATTGTAGGTTGTCTTTCATCTTGTGCACGCAGTCTTCCGTCGTCATGTTCATTGCAACTCTTAGCCATCCATTGAAATATACAAAGTATTTGCAAAGGCAATGAGAACGTTGCTACTATTGTACTGGGTTGTGGCGTGCGCCAGATCTCAGCATCCATTTATCAATTGGCAATAGCCTTCCGCACCCTATGTGAGGCATGCCTCTGGCAACCTGAATTCTGGATAAGCATCCGGAACAGCATTGTATTTACCACGTTGCATTTACCCTGTCTGTAAACGACCTGGAATTTTATATCCTGTACTGACAGAACCCAGCGCAGCAGCCTACCTGCAAGCTTCTTAGATGAAAACAGCCAAGCTAAAGCGCGGTGATCACTGTAGACTGTACACAGCATATTCTCTACGTAGGGCCTGAATCGCTGCAATGCCCAAATAACCGCCAGGCATTCCTTCTCTGTTGTGCTGTAGTTGCGCTCAGCCGGTGTGAGTAACCTACTGCCGAATGAGATGGGATTCGTAATCCCCTCATCCACCGAGACCTGGGCCAATGCACAACCCAAACCCAAATTACTTGCATCACATGCCAGTTCAAAGGGTCTAGAGAAATCTGGGAACGACATCGTCGTAATCTCAAGCAGTGACTCTTTCAAGGCTGCAAACGCCTGTACGTGTGACCACATCCACTCTACCTTATCCCGTCTCAAACGATGCAATGGCTCCGCCCGCAATATCCCGAAATAAATTTTGACACCCACGCGTTCATGCCTAAAAAACGTTCCAATTCCTTCAGATTACGTGGGGTGGGATACGCCCTGATAGCCTGCAGCTTATCCGGGTTTGGCGAAATGCCAGATGCGGATATGATGTGTCCAAGGTACGTCACACTTCGCTGTAAAAACCCGCTCTTTCCCGGATTCACAGTTAACCCCGCTACCCTGAAACAGTCTAGAACCTCACGTAAATCTGCCAAGTGAGATCTCACATCTGGTAAGAAAACGATGACGTCATCAAAATAAACATAACAATTCCGGTAAAGACGGGCTAAGAACCCTTTCCATCAATCTCTGAAAACTGCTTGGTCCATTAACTACCCCGAATGGCAAAACGGTAAATTGCAGGAGAGCTAGCGGCGAATTAAATGCTGACTTCTCCCTGGACTCCGGAGACAGAGCCATCTGCCAATAACCCGAGGTCATATCTAGGTTTGAATACACAGTTGAACCATGCAGCGAGGCAAGAATGTCGTCTATCCTGGGCAGGCTATAAGCATCGAATTTAGTTATCTTGTTAAGTTCGCGGAAATCAATGCACAGCCGGTATGTTCGATCCTTCTTATGCACCATTAAGACAGGGCTGCACGATGCCGAAAAAGAGGGCTCAACAATACCATCTTGTAACATGCAATCCACCTGGTTATTGAAACTTTCCAGCTTGGGTCCAGCCATTCGCTGTTGACGGATTGGCTCACTTCTTACTTTCTCTAGTTATTAAATATGCTTACACTTGAGGAGCGACGACCATGTTCTCGTCATCGTTCGACCCAACATCGAGACTCAAACTGTAAAATGTTAATGAGAATACATGAACTAACGTTATTTTAACGTTGTCAAGGCCCATTACAATAATGTTATGTTAATGTCACATAAAAACGTATTTTACAAACGTTTGCAAAAACGTTATAAAATTCAGACATATTTACGTTGAACAAACATTATTAAATAACTTTTATCCGAATCATACAATAACG
>NW_014578900.1:33879-39331 GCF_000485595.1 Priapulus caudatus
ACTTCACTTTGTAGTCAATTTGGGTATGATACAACTTGAAGCACTTCTCAGGATACATTGGAACTTCACATTGTTCACAGTAGTAGTTAGTTTTGTGTCGTTTCTTCTTTTTTATGATCACTACACACGGAGCAGTCAGGATGGTAGGATTTGTCCTCGTATTTGCTCGTAAAGTGTCTTTCGACTAGGCGTCTCCTGCGATTCCGATCGTGCCTGATTGTTTTGTCCCTTGCTGTTTGCTTTATATTCTCTGGAATCAAGCTATCTATCACTGCTCACCTGAATTTGATCTGAGATAGTTTTTTATCAGGAAACTGCTTTCGGTAAGCGACAAAACCGTTGACCAGAGCCGTCACCACAATTAAGTGAAAACCCACCTGATACCATTTCACAAAACCACTAATTATACTCCTCTGTCCCTTACCGCACAGGGCGCCCCCCCCCACCACCAACCGCCGCGGGTATGGTGGTGATGTATGAGGTGAAGATGACGGCTCTCCCGAGGCCCCGTCCACCAGGGTTGGCTCATCTTCTTCATTCTTACTTCTTACTTTCTCTAGTTGTTAAATATACCTATACTTACTGCTCGAGCTCTCCCGAGGGCTCTTCCTCTTCATACCTACAAATGAAAATACACTCAAGTCTATAATCTATTAATTATTACGAACAAGTACGAAGTACTCACAAAACTGCAGTTGCCTTTAATTGTGTTTCTCTTCACGACAGACTATAAACTTGCCGTCAAGTTTGGATATGTTGTACTTCTATTTAGCCTGTTCTGGGGGAATAGCTCGCTGGATAATGCCCGTTGCACGGTCCTCAAAATCATCTAGAATCGACAGCGATGTGTGGCGACGAATATTTATTATGTACTTTATACCATATACACTCACATGTGCAAATCATCAATACGTATATGCTATAAAGAAGTTAGTGGAAGTGCGTTTCATCGTGTCTACGCATTTCTAACAGGTATTTACACGACACAATACGTCACGTAAATCGTAAAACGTATTTCCAACTAAAAACGATATATCATAACTATGTTCCAATAATACCACCACCTATATAGTGTAGCGTTTCGTGCTTCCCGGCGACACCCGATGGCGCCACCGGTCGACACACAAATGGCTAGCACACAATCTAGGTATATTACTCACCCGTTGTGCCCGGAGACGTTGTACCGGCCGTGATCCTCGGCCCCCGGACCTCGCTAGCCACCCGAGCGCTTTGATGCTACTGCGCCCCCGCAATAACCTATTCAGTTGTGCCCAGGTCCTGATGCGTCGTAGTTAGTCAACAGTGCAGGACGAGTAACGACACGTATGCACACCGCAGGGCAACGCCCACCCCCTGCCCGCTAGACTCGCGTTACGAACATTTACAAACAATCAGACCAATCAAAGCGAGTCTATCAGCCCTCCTGCAGCGCCACAGATACAAGCGAGAACCAGGCTATTGTAAGACTCGCTCTGATATCAACTGATACCAATAACCCTCACCAAAATATAAAAAAGGTTATGTGGGACAGAATTATTCGGTCTAGCCCTAGGCTAGCTATATAGCCCTGGACGTTTATTCCTTACGGACTGTCCAGTATAGACGTAGAAGTAGAACTATTCAACTAGAAGTGGAACTAGAAGTATTATTACTTTTGAACGTTTACTAAACTTACCTGCAACGGTTAGCTTTACATGGTTTTAAGCATTTACTACAAGGGAAATGCACCATTGGTATCTTTCAAAATTACAAGATGTACAAATTCTTCGAGAGATAAGTTAAGTGAAGTCCGCAGATCGGCGACGAGATTGAAGTTGCGTTAAATCGGTTTCGTTGCGAAGTTCCATAACTTCGCTTTCGTCGTTCTTCCTGCTGTAGATCCTTCCAGATCTCGTCCACAGGTGTTTGAAGACTCCATGTCGTTTCGCAGCCAGGCATTTACTGAAGAAAGCTCGACGCACCTTGGTTAGACTCGTTGATATAGATTTTTTCTGTCGAGGTAAATCCTAACCTGTCCGCCGACCCCACATGTTTCCTGTTGGCCATCAGTTCATTCCGTTTGTCACGTCTGACAAATTTAGCGATTATTTTCGGCGGAGCTCCAGACCTTGGCGGTGGTAGTCTGTGTACAGTGCTGATGTCCAGCTCAGATAGATCAACTTTCATGTTTGATGCGATTGATTTTAAAATACCAATCAGGTTTTCATTTGCGACGTAAGGGATGTTAGATATCTCAAGTAAATCTCGTCGTCCATACTGCTCTAGCTCGTCGACTTCCCTGATGGTCTCACTACTGCTTCTCTCCAGATTGTGGATGGTATCATTCAGTTTCTTGTTCTCTTCTTCAAGCTCGGTTATTTTTCTGAGTGCTTGTTGCAGATCTGATTTAACTTCCTCAAAAGAGTCTGATATGAATTGCTGGCTAGCTGTAATATCCTTCATGTTTTTGTCTAGTTCTTCTAATCTACTTGTTACCTTGTGTGATTCGGAGGTCATGGCTGTTCTTAAGTTGTCTTCCATGTCGTCCATTCTTTTGAGGAGATCCTCCATAACTTTCTTCGACATGATGGTTGACTGATTACAGATTAGGCTGTGATACGATGTTGTATGCAGTCACTATGCGGCGAGTTGTTAAGCCGGCAAACTTAGCTAAACTGTAACAGTCGAACTGACGTGCAGGTGTGAGATCCGCTTGCAGTAGTTACAGACAGAAACTCAGGTCGATTGAAAAACGATGAAATCAATGATATTTAGGTGTAGGTAAGATATATATTGATAAATATTATTGTTAATTATCGAGACAAAAAAATTCGTATTCCCGCCAGTGCTGACAGCGCCCTCTATGTATAGGAGCAACGCACGGCTACATGCACATTAAACCTTTTTATTTTATCCTTGGACGCCATAATTATGGTAAATATCACCTATGCCTATGGCTATACCGACTCAAACTGCATGCAGTCCCCCACACTCGATCACTGACTCAGGATATCGTACGCGCAAAAGGTTCCTGCCGATTTCGCGGAAAGTGACTATTGGCCCGACCATAGAAATCGCAACCCAATAACCTAGAAGGGCAATCACGTGACTTTTGGCTTGCAACCAATAAAATTTCAGGCCGCCATATTGCCTGGGTGTACCTGACCTGTCACACTGTTTACACCACTACACAACAAATTGTGTTTACGTTTATAATTATGGATGCATTGTGAGAGAAAGATACGGGAACAAAGTTTCTTAATGCAAATCGCTCAATTACGGTAATAAATTGCCTGGGTTTCGCTCACTGTAGGCTGTAGCTTGTGGCTGTAGCCTACGCCTACGGTGTACGGCGTGTACAGTACTGTACACGTACCCGAGTTCACAACAAATTCGAAATTGTGTTTACGTTTACATCCTAAGTGCATAAGTGCATAGTGCAAAACTACCTCGGGTACATATCTGTAGTACCTGATACGACAACGACCCCATCTGCTCTAGTACTATACTATAGTATAGTATTAGTAGTAGTAGCTCTAGTAGTACTATAGTATAGTACTAGTACTAGTACTAGTAACTAGTACTACTAGTGTAAGGGTTCGATCCTTACACGGTCGGTGTCCTGGTCGTCTGATAGAATGGAGCACCCCGAGTCGATCCCAGGCGGTCCTTATATACGTTGGCAGCCGTGGCCTTGCCTGGGCTTGCCGGGAATCCTAGGTCGAAGCCTGAGTGCGAATCCTGTAGATTCCGGTAGAATGGCTTCGACCCGTATGTGACGGTACAGGCACCTTACACTCTCCCCTTCTTCGAAGCAGTGTCCCGGAGGAGAGTGTAATACCAACCGTATCCATGCTAAATGCACTATGTACACTTCTCATCGCATGTGACTATGTGCTGCTGCTACCGTTGCTCATAGCGCAGCACCATTGTTCGCGCATAACTGGCAGGATAATTTGCTCTTCCCCTGCCGAGTTATGCATTCACTTGGACGTATTTACATTCGACCCGTGCGGCCCGTTATTCGACCAGTTTCAGCTGGTCGACATGGCACACCCGCTCTCTGTCCTTAGCGTCTGCTAGAACCGCGTTCAAAGGTGACGTCATTCGTAGCACCGTAAAAGGACCCTGGAACCGAGGGGCTAGTTTTGCACTAAAGTTCTTGCGTGCGTCTGACAATGGGTGTGTCTTTATCATAACTCTAGCCCCTGGAGCGATTGTGCTGCCCCGGCGGTGGGTATCATAGTATACTTTAGCCTTCGCCGCTGCGGCCTGTTGCTTGGCCCTAATCCGCTCGTACAGCGGGTTCGATACTCTCTCCTCCCCCCCCCCAACTGGAGGTCGAAATATGAACATAAATTCCGTCCTAAAAAAATTTCAGCCGGCGTGTGCCCCGTAGTATCGTGCTTTGCAGAGTTTAACGCAAACTGCAGGTCTGACAAGTATACATCCCACGTTCTATGATCACCCGCAACGTATGACTGCAACATCGCTTTAATATTACGGTTTACCCTTTCAACCCAATTCGCCTGCGGCCTATATGCCGTAATAAATTTGTGCCGTATCCCCCACCGCCTGCAAATGGCTGCGAAAGCCTTGGAGCGAAACTGCGCTCCATTGTCGGAGATCAGCCAGCGAGGGGGCCCAAAAATCGAACAAAATGATCTGTCCAGGCTCAATGCTACCTTACTGCCTGTAGCCTTCCTTAAAGGAATAAGTTGCGACCATTTAGAGAAGTGATCCGTAATCACTAATATGTATTCGTGTCTCCCATATGACGCGGGTAACGGCCCCATTAGGTCAATGGCGGCTTTTTCTCCCGGGTATGATGACTCCGTCGTCCGCATAAAACCCACCTGTTTCCGATACGAGGGTTTAACGGCCCTACACGTCGGGCACGCTTTTACGAAATCTCGGATACCTCTCGACATCAGGGGCCAAAAAGCGACAGTGGCTATTCTAGCTAATGTCTTCCGAAAACCAAAGTGTCCCGCTGTAGGCTGCGTGTGAAAAAAACTTAAAACCCGATTACGGAACCCCACCGGGACGTAGATCCTATTCCTATGTCCCTCCTTCGAGACGCGATAAAGGAGGCCCTCCTTAAGCAGAAAGGGGTATGAAGGTGCAACTCCCCCTGACAAAAAAGCTACGTGCTTCGCGACAAACGGATCTAATTCCTGGGCCTGCCGCAACTCCTCCCTTGAAAACCCGCTAAGACTAAAACCCGACCCATCCAAGACGTCGGGGGCCACCTCCGCCGAGGTAGTACATAATCTACAAAAGAATTGTGGCAAACTCGACACAACCTCCGGGCTGCTACCTGAGCACAACACATGCAGCCAGCGATCACAGCGATCACACTGTACCCATGACAATGACGCGGCTTGTGGCCGCGCGCAGATCTCAGCATCACATTTATCATGGCAATAGCTTATCACCCCTATGTGAGCATCCCCTGGCACCTGCATCCTGG
>NW_014578900.1:39341-45468 GCF_000485595.1 Priapulus caudatus
CTCTCTCTCTCTCTCTCTACCAACAACCTGTCTTTCTCTCTCTCTCTTAACTCTCGAATTCTCTGTCTTTCTCTAGCTCTCTCTCTCCGATCCTATCCGCTTCGCTCCAACCCGCGAACTACCACGAGAACAACGGCGAATTCCCGCCTGTCACCTGCAGGCCTACTGTTTCGCCGTTCTCTGCCGCTAGAGGGGACCCACTGCATCCAGCATGGCGGCCCCCGTTTGTTGATGTTTCGATCGGTAAGCAAACCCCCGACAAAACAGACATGACGACAAAACAATTAGACAATACAAACATTCAACCATCTCCCTATCTCCCGGTACCCAGGGGGCTACACCCCCACCGCTCTGGGAACCCGAGGGCCCGATGCCACCGCTACAATAGCAAAAAGAAAAGAAAACTGGGTACATAATTGTTTATACCATGCATTATGACAATACATCCATGAACAGTGATAGTCCCATTGCAATCATACCGCCAAAGCCAACGTGTACCTAGCCGCGTTATGACAATCCTGGATAGATTTGTGGGGCGGAAGGCTCCATTGCCATTCCAGGCGCGATGTACCTCACCTGTGCACCGTGCTCGCATGTGAGGTGGGCGGAGAAGGCGGTTTTCAAGATACCAATCGTCTTGGGGTAAAGCCACAAGGGGATAGGAATGGATGATGAAACCACACACTTTTGACCAGTAAGGTCCAAGATCACTGCAAACTCGGGCATCTCGACTTGTAGCTGGGCCGAAAGGAAGTGGAAACTGGGTTGCAAATTTTCAATAGCCGTCGGGGTCGTTATATGCCAGAAGCAATCACACATGTGTAGATCTAGTACTGGGAGGGAGATGCACACTGGACCATTTGGTAAATGTGGCATTATGCGGGTGCTTTGTCGTCGGTGCCTGTATAACAGTGCTGCGCCGCTAACTAGAAAAACCAATGTAATGGTTTTATTGCTGTTGGTTTTTATTTAAATATATAAATTTCCTGTTTTTAAAATATCTATCTATCTAAATATATGTATATATATACAGGTACAACACCGATATACAATCAAATAAAGCTAACCTTTGTTTCTGTCCTGTCCGCAAGCCCATGAAACCTTGAAAAACATAATACTATTTACCCTAAACTTCTGTTCGTTAACGGCGCAAGTGATATCTAATAAAACGTAACATGATAAAATATTCACTCACAGTATCCAAGGGTTTTCAAAATATATAAAAAATAGAATTCTTCAGTCCTATTGTGATATCTGTACTATTGTAAATTGCTATATCTGTTCTTAAAATGAAGTATCACACACATAGAGGCAAATGATACAATAATGTCACATAAACTATAATAAAATATTAATATTAGGCCCATATAGGTGGCGCTATATTATTACCTAAACCTATACTTTCCTTTACTTAGTCGTATAAGCTGACTTTAACAGTAATAGTTTGCGTACGGATTCTATAACATAGTTCCATTGCTAAAGACAGAATTTGAATCGTCGAATCTTGATGTACAATGCACTATATGTGTTAAGCTCCCTCTTCCGTCTCCCCGAGCGTCTATTTATACGCTTCTTAAAAGGGCCCGGACGCCCCACAATCCAAACCAGTTTCTCCTCGCAGCTTCTACTATTAGTGACATATTAACGCGCAATTGTCTGTAATCATTAGGGTGCGCGGTGGGGCTACGTATATATATACGAGCATACGTCTCATGTTATTACCAAAACAATAACTAGCCAGGGTTAGAAGTATAGACGCAAAGCCCCTAGTTAGCGCAGCCCTACAATACAACAATCCTTCCTTCCCTCTCGAAAGAATTTGTGTCCCCACGAAAATACAGTTATACATAAAAACATTAAAAGTTAAAAACGTTAGTCTTAGTCTGCAACATCAACAGTGTCATGATGGTGAGGTAAATCCTTGGGGTCCGAGAAGGGATGGAAATTCCGGTTTTGAAACGAGTTGAGTTGATATTGCTGCAGCTGTCTATTGAAAACGAGCGCTCATTTTCGTATCACAGGAGGGTTTTCGACAGACTGCATCGGTGCTCAACTCGAATCGGCATGGAAGGACTAGGGAATAATGGCGAAACAAGGATACCTCTTACCGCTTAAAATACGTTAGTCATCGGTTAATAAAAAGAAAACAACAAAACAAACAAAGAAACGACGAAACATAATACAGATAGCAACGGCTATATCGACCAAATGGTATCGGTAATCGTGACTCAAAAATGACGCGACGCGTGACGAAATCGAACGTACCCAATTCCCGGGCGGAGCTCTTTTAGCTCGTTCGTCACCTTTAATTTACGAACTATGGTGGGTTTTGTGCTTAGTATCCCTCTGTTGTTAGGGATAAAACACGCTGAATGCGGCACTGTCCCGTACCGCACAGGACGCCCCCCCCCAACCGCCGTGGGTATGGAATTCTAGTAAGAAATAAAATATAGTATTTCAAACATTTCACACAACTACTTGAACCCATTCCTATGATCTAACTTCAGTAATAGCTATCGCTCTTATAATTAGGGGTAGGTGTAGGGTGAGGCTTACTTTCTCTAGTTGTTAAATATACTTACAGTTGAGGAGCAGCGACCATGATCTCGTCCTTTCAGAACCCAACATCGAGACTAAAACTGTAAACTGTTAATGAGAATACATGAACTAACGTTATTTTAACGTTGCCAAGACCCAATACAATAATTATAATGTTATGTTCTGAGAATCAAAACCCTTGTAAGAAATGTCTTCTACAAAGGTTTTGAAGTAGTCACGTTCCCAGATGGCGCTCGCACCTTCGGTCACATTTCTCTTTCCCTGAAAGATTTCTCTCGTAATCAGCTCAGCGCAAGCTTCTGCTGTTTTGCCAGTCGACTTCTTTTTCACGGGAGTCGACTCTGAACCCTCTTCACCACAAGATCTTTTTCCTTGGTGTGGTTGAGCGCTGGACTCATCTTTTGACGCGCTCGCAGTGAAGTGGGTAAATTTGCTCTTTTTGTGAAGATGACATCTCTGCGGATCCGAATCTTTGATGCAGAACGCTTGGTGTAGTCTTCAGTTTTTTAGTATTAATATTTCGTATTCATATTGTTTTTTCTTGGTGGTACTGTGTGTATAGATGAAGATACGACCTCGCTGTTACCTACTCGGATTAAGTAGGTAGAGTGAGGGAGAAATGATGATCGCAGGCGTATTAGAGCGTGAGGTAGGGAGTCTATGTGATATGGAAATATCCCTATGAGTCATATCAATACCCATATTTTTGGCTATGTTAGTAATTATATCATTCGTTGATTCACCAGCTATAAAAGGAACCCCATGGATTTCAACGCAGTCCTGCCTATCATATTGCTCTAATTCATCTACCAGCTTTTCAAGACCCACAGATTTAGTTTCTAGAACCTGGACCGAGCGTTTTAGGATTTCATTCTCTTGCTCCACTTTCGAGTAGTTTACTTTCAACTCGTTATGGTTGATCATCAACTCATCATATTTTGAAGAGATGAAATCCTGGCTCGCTTTAATCTGGACCAAATCTTCATTTATACTTGCTAATCTATTATCAAGTAAGCTTTTCCATTCAATCTTAGCCGAGCGTAGGTCACCTTTAATGTTGTCCTCCATGTCAGTTAGTTGACTAAGTTGGAGTAGCAATGTGTGATCAGGTAGCCTATAATACAGATATCCGAAATATAACATGTATTGTATAACTAAGATAAGAACTTGCATATGGATTTTGCAATTTGTATTGCAAGTATAAATGTCAAATACAATAGTAACAATACTTATATTTGCATGACTGAACTTTGAACTTGGATATACAAGTATTGCGAAATATATATTCAATGTATAACTGAGATACATGTAAGAATTTGGATATAGATTTTACATTCTCTATTGCATGTATACATGTAAATCTCAGATAGAATACGTTAATTTTCTATACCTGTATTTGGCATGACTGGAACGTTTAGACTTGATATGCACGCCTTTCCAAGTGCATATTGGAAAGTCATAAGTTCCTCACTATGAAGGTTATTTATGTTTCAGTACGTGATTGTATTATCCAGCAAGGATGTAGAACGATATATAACTGTATAACTGTATAACTGTATAACATGCTAAGCCGCCATGATGCCAATCCTCTACTACAGATGGCAGCACCAGATGGTGTACTACCAGCTCTGAGATTGTTACAACCCTTTGAGAAGTTAGAACTCCTGTGCTGTCATTTACAAACATTTTAGGTATCAATGTCCCAAGTCCTTTTAAGCGTAATCATCAAATCGCGAGGGTGGCTTTACAGTTGCTTCGATCGAGTTGTGTATACACGGTGTCCTTCATCTGACTGTTCACATTGGTGTCCGGAGTCTCGATAGGAGCATGCCACTGAGAAGCTCCACCGCAGGCAATGTTTGGCGCTGTGTCTGGGACATTTTCCGGATCGATGTTATCCGAAGGATCGCCACGCGTTTCGCCAGTCTTTAGCAGATGTCGCCGGTTGCGTCTATACTGTTGACCGGAGTGTGTGACGACGTTGTATGAACGAGGTTGTGACGCTTCACTGTTTACGGTAGCAGGAATCCACCTTTTCCCACTTCTAATTCGCACATCTTCTCCCTCTCGGAGTGGCGGTAATACCTTTTATCGTTTGGGAGAACATGACGGACCAAACGAAATGTTCCACCCTATAATCGACCCATTCGACTGGAATTATGGATATGGCACCTGGAAATTGTAAGACACCAGGGAGGTGCATTTTCTCATCCACGTACTGATAGGCCGTGGAGTGGTTCTTGAGAAGTCGTTTTAGGGTCAAGGCCATGAAATCCGGGTGCGCTGCAGCAATCCTGCCGAACGTGAGTTCTTCCGCGGTCATGCCATCAGTCTTACTGGTACTGATGTTGTACGCTCTGGCTAGAGTGACAACTAGGCTGTTGTCCTTCATCTTTGAGGCGTTGTTGAGGGCCTTTGTTCCTCCCACCAGGATGATGAGGCAAAGGTCTTTTATGTCCTTTGTTGCCCTGGAGAAGCCTCTGGCAGCTAGCAGGTGTCTGTCAGTTTCTAAGAGGTCAACCGCCAACTCCTGGTCACATGCCTTCTCTTTGAACACCCCTCTGGTAGTAGAGGCCATGTAACCGCTATACCTGATCTGACCAACTATGGTGGACATCATCGTGTCTGCCTCTTGCTCATCAGCCTCTTCATAGGGCTTCATCCCACCTGAAGCTGTGGCACTGTCGATGATGCTCACCATCTCCTTACTCCCTGGTCTGCGGTCGTTGTTGTTCTTGCGTTGTTCCCCAGACAATGATGTCATCGATATCGGTCTCAACGCAGTCGATGTTTTCAAAGTGTTGAGCCACTCGTTTCTGAAACACTTCCTGCGCCGATTTTATTCCGAACCTTTCACTCTTCCCCCCTTTCACTCTTACCCAACAAAAAGCACTATTATAGTCAACTTCGGTATTCTACCTTAACCACGTCGTATTGTACAACTGCCGTGGGTTCTTCTTTATCGCTGCCACCATGTTTCAGTATGTGTTTTTATTATCCAGCAAGGATGTAGAACGATATATAACTGTATAACTGTATAACTGTATAACATCGGGTGTGCCATGTCGACGCAGCCTAAAACTGGTCGAATACATGGCTATGTAAATACGTCGAGTAGAGGCATACTCGGCAGGTGAACGAATAAATTATCCTGGCCAGTTTATGCGCTGAACCATGGTGCCGCGCTATGAGCAACGTAGTGCAAGCAGCACATACCGTCACCTGCTAGAGAAGTGTACCTAGATGCATTTAGCATGTCGATACAGCGTGTGATATACAGACTCTCCTCCGGACAACTGCTTCGAAGGAGGGCGACGTATATCGTACCATACGACGTCGAAAGCCATTCTATACGGGATTCTCATTCAGATCACTACTCGGCTACACAACTAGGATTCTCGGCAAGCAAGGCAAGGCCACGACTGCCAGGATACTAATGACGCCTCTGGGATCGACTGCGGGGTGCTTCAATTCTAACCAGACGGCGCAGAAAAGCGCGTGTAAGGATCCAACCGCCTACTACTACTACTAGGACCTAGCATTCATCGACGTAGATACTAAAAGCCAA
>NW_014578900.1:45493-51580 GCF_000485595.1 Priapulus caudatus
CTCTCACACTTTCTTGCACGGACTATCTGCTTCTAATAAAGATTATAACGTTTATTGACGACATTACCGAATCAAGCCATCAATCATTTCAGGCCTTACCATTTAATGTCTGTTACACTAGGCAGCGAGATATATCTCTATGCCCTCATCTAGAGCAAACAATTCCGCTTCATGCCTCGCATTATTTAAACCTGTTGCGTTTTATTCGAACCTCTATGGTTGGCTCGAGCTGTCCTCAATTATCAGCTGATCGTACGACCGGCAGTATTATCGGATATTTCTAAAAAGTGTATAATAATTCGTTTATGTTAGCCCCGTAGTCTTAGTTTCTGTCGCATCATTCAGTAAAGAGTACGTATGCGTTTATTCACTTTTTTATGCGATTGCGTCAGTCTGGTATGCCCCCAGGGTTAGTGCAACCCGGTCGCTTTCGCCCACATAGGTGAAGCACCGCTGCGCGCAACTCGCTAATGCCTCACCTACACCACTGCCCCCTCCGCTCGCATCCTACCCCATGCGTTCTATTTCTTTAAGCTTTCTCTACTTCATCCGCTGCTGCTATGAGGTCGCGGAGTTGTATACTACACAACCAACCGACTGGTATCGTAAAACAGCAGAATTAACTCCTACCGCCCTTTCTCCCGTGCCGCCTTCTTGCTCACTACTTCAATCCAGTATTCGCTCGACCCATATTCGTACGCCATGCTAAACATACGCGCGTGCTGCCCTTGCGCTGCATCGGCCCGTTGGCTCTCGTCTCCCGCCTATCTCATATACTAGCTGACACTCGGCATAGCGACATCGGTGCACGCTACTACGTCGCGTTTATGAAGCTGCGTGTATACGTAGTGTGCTGCATAGTAGTGCTGTATGCCTCTGCGCGCTGTATACGTGAGCAACCACCTCGACCCCTTACGTCAATCACTAAATCCACCACCTAGCTTTCAATACTAACAGCCCACCTAGCCACAATCAATATATCTCCAAGCACTAGCTTCACACTAACACCCATCCCTTCAATGATCGTCTTCACAGCACCATATCTAGCTGCCCCAAACGTAACTTATGACACTTACGAAACACCGTCATCCCGCAACAAACCATCGTAACTGCATTCTCTCATAGCTCTCTCTCAACTTTTGAAAACTCATCGAGTTCTATTTCCTTTCTATCACATCTACAAGAGCCATAGCATACTTCTCCTCCTCCTCCTCCGCACTACCAAAGGTCAGAAATTGAGGAGAAGCCAAGAAATTAGCAGCGTTTTTCTGACGTCAGCGCCGCAGCTCACTACACGAACAGCTGCTGACAGTTCACATGCTACCGTTACATGGAGAAATGAACATGTAGCATCAGGTGGCACATAGTGCTTAACGCATCGAATAAAGTTTGAAAATGAAAACGCGGTAAAAATTTTCAAAACCCTGCAGAGTATCACTTACACCGCGCACTCAGTGTAATTAACTGCTGCCGTGGTCAGCGCAATTTATTCTCAAAGCCTCGGCATCCCGACAGATGACACAAGTCAAATGCTTTTGAACATAACAATTAGAGCAGCTACATCGTCATGCTAGCAGAATACTTACATACACTATAATGCACAGTTGCGACGAAGGCAAACACGCTGGGAAACTGTCTGTGCTTGATCGCCATTTAAATGGGAGAAAAACTATATGGGAATCCTCTCAAACACTTTGAGCCCATAGGAAGGCAGCATCAAGATAGAGAAATCGGGAATCGACAGAAAGCACCGTGCTGCAGACAGAGTGAATCACCCTTCCCACATTCATCAATCTCTAACAAGACACCTGCGTTTTACATTGTAACAAGACATGCTTGGATCAGGATTGGCTTCGTCAAGTCATCTAAGAACCCACAGACATCCATCTGAGCCTTCTCCATTGGAGACAATCATCCTCGCGAACTGAGAGATTGCCGGATGATGCACTGCGGACACGGGTGCGTATGACCTTAGTTACCTATATATATACTACATATATGTCATCATATGCATCGAAGCAAGTCATACAAAGCAAAGGCATGGTATTTGGATTTGGAATTTCTTTTGGTATGGCCTTGATCATTGATGACATGTGTAGTTAGAGCTAGAGCAGGTATATGTTTTTTGACATTAGTCATTACATGTACAAAAGGCTAATCTATGCTGTTAATATGTTGCGTGATACACCAGAGCGTCAAGTTGCCATATGAGCAAGTGCAACGAATATACATAAGTGCAAGTACATCCTGCTTTAACAATATTGCCTTAACGTTTTAACAAAGAGATTTACCGCCTGTGTAACAAATTTATTGACGATTGTTATATCACTTCCTGGATGTTGGGCAGCATTGTGATCTTCGAAGCAACAATACTAAGTAATAGGTTCAATCCAGCTTTTTTGGACATCCCTTTACAATCGACAAACATGCGGAAATCTAAGCATCACATGTGCATTCACGGATCTACAAGGTTAAAGAGGACTCCATCAAGCGTAATTCAGGCCACTAGCGTTGAAACCCCAATGGCAAACCGATTGAACCTAGTTTAA
Organism: Priapulus caudatus; assembly: GCF_000485595.1. Taxonomy (NCBI): domain Eukaryota; kingdom Metazoa; phylum Priapulida; class Priapulimorpha; order Priapulimorphida; family Priapulidae; genus Priapulus; species Priapulus caudatus. The sequence continues at coordinate 48,043 of NW_014578900.1, forward strand.
ATAATTGTTATAGGGTGTGTAACAATCTCAGAGTCTGGTAGTACACCATCTGGTGCTGCCATCTGTAGTAGAGGATTTTGCATCATGGCGGCTGAGCATGTTATACAGTTATACAGTTATACAGTTATATATCGTTCTACATCCTTGCTTGGATAATAAAAACACATCATGAAACAATGGTGGCCGATAAAGAAGAACCCACGGCAGTTGCTACAATACGACGTGGTTAAGGTAGAATACCGAAGTTGACTATAATAGTGCTTTTTTGTTGGGTAAGAGTGAAAAGGGGGAAGAGTGAAAGGTTCGAATAAAATCGGCGCAGGAAGTTGTTTCAGAAACGAGTGGCTCAACACTTTGAAAACATCGACTGCGTTGAGACCATATCGATGACATCTATTGTCTGGGGAACAACGCAAGAACAACAACGACCGCAGACCAGAGTAAGGAGATGGTGAGCATCATCGACAGGGCCACAGCTTCAGTGGTGGATGAAGCCCTATGAAGAGGCTGATGAGCAAGAGGCAGACACGATGATGTCCACCATAGTTGGTCAGATCAGGTATTAGCGGTTACATGGCCTCTACTACCAGAGGGTGTTCAAAGAGAAGGCCATGTGACCAGGAGTGGCGGTTGACTCTTGAAACTGACAGACACCTGCTAGCTGGCACGAGGCTTCTCCAGGGCAACAAAGGACATAAAAGACCTTTGCCTCATCATCTGGTGGGAGGAACAAAGGCCCTCAACAACGCCTCAAAGATGAAGGACAACAGCCCTAGTTGTCACTCTAGCCAGAGCGTACAAATCGTGGAGTACCAGTAAGACTGATGGCATGACCGCCGGAAGAACTCACGTCGGCAGGATTGCTGCAGCCGCACCCGGATTTCATGGCCTTGACCCTTAAAACGACTTCTCAAGAACCACTCCACGGGCCTATCAGTACGTGGATGAGAAAATGCCACTCTCCCTGGTGTCTTACAATTTCCAGGTGCCATATCCATAATTCCAGTCGAATGGGTCGATTATAGGGTGGAACATTTCGTTTGGTCCGTCATGTTCTCCAAACGATTAAGAGTATTACCGCCACTCCGAGAGGAGAGAAGATGTGCGAAATTAGAAGTGGGAAAGGTGGATTCCTGCTACCGTAAACAGTGAAGCGTCACAACCTCGTTCATACAACGTCGTCACACACTCGGTCAACAGTATAGACGCAACCGGCGACATCTGCTAAAGACTGGCGAAAGCGTGGCGATCCTTCGGATAACATCGATCCGGAAAATGTCCCAGACACAGCCGCCAAAACATTGCCTGCGGTGGAGCTTCTCAGTGGCATGCTCCTATCGAGACTCGCGACACCAATGTGAACAGTCAGATGAAGGACACCGTGTACACAACTCGATCCGGAAGAACTGTAAAGCACCCTCGCGCATTTGATGATTACGCTTAAAAGGACTTGGGACATTGATACCTAAAATGTTTGTAAATGACAGCACCAGGAGTTCTAACTTCTCAAAGGGGGTTGTAACAATCTCAGAGCTGTAGTACACCATCTGGTGCTGCCATCTGTAGTAGAGGATTGGCATCATGGCGGCTGAGCCGCTCTTTGTCCTTAGCGTCCGCTAGAACCGCGTTCAAAGGTGACGTCATTCGTAGCACCGTATAGGGGCCCTGGAACCGAGGGGCTAGTTTTGCACTAAAGTTCTTTTGTGCATCTGACAACGGTTGTGTCTTTATCATAACTCTGGCCCCCGGAGAGATTGGGCTGCCCCGGCGGTGGGTATCATAGTATAACTTAGCTTTAGCTGCTGCGGCCTGTTGCTTGGCCTTGATCCCACGAGACGTACGACTGTAATATACCCTTTCTACCCACCCAGCTAACACATAACGTTCCCACAACGTTTGTTTATGTATTGTTTATGTATTTATTTTAATATATACGTTAATATTAAAGATTATACAAGCGTTTCCTGCATGCCAATATTGAGCTATGTTCATAGCCTATCGTATGCTGCTTCCACTGCTGCTATGTTGAGGCACGTCCTCTATGCTCTCCTGGCAACCGGATGCATGGCATCGGTCGCATCAAGACACTTATCGCCCCATGATGAAGCCACCCCTACCCCAACCCCCCGCTGTGATCAGACTCGATCACATTACATAACGCACAATTATTTGTGACGGCTATACGCTTGTCACAGTATTTGGTCCTCGTGACGTGATGCCAATAACCTCAATTAGGTTACAGTTCGAGCCTGTAACCCTCAGCTTATTACACGTAGACCGGAGTGCATGGTCATGTGCGTCAGTACTGTGACATGACTACCTAATCGATGCCAAAAGCAGTCGATCGGCATATGGTCCATGTAACTCATACCAGACATATTACATATCAGAGAGGTTTAGGGTTGAATGATTTTTGGTGAAGCCGTTAGGCAGATTCAGAGGATTGGCAGGTTTTAGGGAGATTTCTTTCAGAATGAGTACATATCAGAGATTTGGGGTAATTGAATGAATTTATGAAGGCACAAATTCGGAGGATGGTCAGGTTCTAAGCAGGTTTATACAGGTTTTATCCAGGCATATTACATTTTTCCGATTTAGAAAAAATTTGAAGGTCAGGCAGGCTTTAAGCAGATTTGATCAGGAATTGAATGAATTCATGGATTGAATAGAATTTAGAATCAGAAGAACTCGAATTAGAATTAGAAAACACCAACACCCTGCACAAAAATCCTACCATACTTATGATTAAAATAGTGAAGATATGCACCTACAGTTAATAATCCAGGGTGGTGTTCGTCGAGGAGGCGTAGCCACACTCCATGAGTTCAAAAATGGTCTCGAAGACGGATGCTGCCGCACAAAGTATCAATGCCTCGTGCCCTGAATCAAAATCATTCTGCACACAATCAACCATATTATACTTTGTCAGATATCTACCGAGACAAAGCCACTTACACACCTCAAAGTAAAACTTGCTGCGCATCTTCACCTCATCAATTACGGCATTCTTTCCTCTATCATCACACTCCACTCCACCACTCGCCACCAAATTCATGAATTGCGACAGACGGACGCTCGACAAGCCCGACGGCCTGTGTCCAAGATAACGTTTAACGCGGGACAAATTGACCAACACAAAAGAGCCCGAGATCACCATGCCAAATTGGGAGGGATAGCCGGACAGTTGTCTCGCAGCGGCTCCGCCAGCACCGCGCGACGCAACAACCACAAACACGCGCACCAAAAGAAGAGGCCTCCTCTGCATAATTCCACTGCGGAGGAGCCCCGGGTAACAAAGGCCGTTGTCGCCTTTCAACTGCACGGATGATAGTCCCTCAAGCGGCTCTTGTCTCCGCGTCAATCCTATTCCCTTCTCGGCTGGTGTCTTAAAATCCTGTCCTGACCCAATTTTTTGTGATGCTTATTTGTGAGCTCAGCCGGCGACATCCCACCAATGTCCCTACACGAGTCCCGACGCGGGTCTGTGCAGACTACCTGGAGGCAATGGAGGCAGAGCCGTGCACACCTGCCGAGGATC
>NW_014578901.1:0-6224 GCF_000485595.1 Priapulus caudatus
GAGAGAGAGAGAGAGAGAGAGAGAGAGAGAGGGAGAGAGAGAGAGAGAGAGAGAGATAGAGAGAGAGGGGGGCAGACAGGGCGGGAAACAGATAGAGAGAGAGCACGTCGGTTATAGATCTGGAGAGATGTAATGTTTGCAAGTTTTTGAAGGGTGTGATTCATTGATCGGCGGAAGACGATGACGACGACGATGGCAAAAACACGAGACGAGCCACAACTTTCTCTCTCCGCGCCGCCGCCGCTGCCTCCGTCTCTCACTCTGCCCCGCGCTGCCTGCGAGCCTCGCATCCTGATGAAGCCCCGATCATGGCTTCACCTCGGAGGCAGCGGTCGCCCGCGGCGACGGTTGCGCGATGCCGCCGGGAAGAGGGAGGATGCATCCCGGATTCTGCATCCCGTTATCGCGACTGGCCGCGGGTGGCGAGACGTTGCGCGATGCCGCGCGGGATGAGGGGGATGCCATCCCGGATTCTGCATCCCGCTTATCAGCGACTGCGCGCGACGGTTGCAGCGCGATCGCCGCCGGGAAGAGGGAGTGATGCATCCGCGGATTCTGGCATCCCCGTTATCGGCGAACACGGACCGCGGCGCGACGGTTGGCGGCGTTCGAGCACCCGACGAGATTCGAGTTTGTGTTACGAGGGATTGGGGCGAGGGAACGTGGTGATAAACGAGCGATGCAAAGTTTCGTCGCTGAAGGCTTGCGCGGCTCCGAGCAAAAGTGCAATGTTTCTCGCCGTAAAAGATTGCGGACGTCGGAATCGGTTGAGTGGACGGCGATGCGTTGTGTGGACGAGATGAGAGGGGGCGGTCCTGTGTCGCCGTGCGCGACTCGTTGCTTCCGTGGGGGCGTGGAGTGATGTGCTGCGAGGACAGCGGTAGCAACCGTAGAAGAACGTATTCTTAACGTGAATGGCGGATGCCGACAGCGACGGATGGCGCAGCTTCACTCCGACCGCCAGCCGGCAGGGGCCAGGCCCACCAGCCCGCCGCGAACCCGGCAAGGCGATCGTCAGAAGTCCGGCTTCCCCTTCCCCCCCCTGCGCGTTTCGTCTGTTGTCGTTTCTACGGTAACCGCCGCTCCGCTCGGTTCCGGTCCTCCCCGTAAGGTCGAGCGAGAACGAGGCCGCGTTTCGCTGGTCCCCGCGGCGACGCTCGTCAGGTGGCGCGCGGAACAATGGCGGAGGCTGACGTACGGACAGACGGACAGACGGAGTAATCGCACGCGATGCGGCGTGCGGTTTACACATCGCGATCGCACGGTTTCCGACGGATGCGGGCGGCGGACGGCGCTCTTCGTTTTGGCTTCGTTGCCGTCGTCGTTTCTCGGTTTGCGAGCGAGTCGCAGCGGTTTGTCCTTGCCCCGACCTTGACGATCCAGCGTGAGTTGCCGGGGGCAACCTGCATCGTCTGTCTTCGTCTGCTGTGTTTGTAGTTAGTTTGTTGTGCCGATGGCGGCGTGGATGTGGAGGTGGTGGGGCCGTCATCATTGCTCGTCTAGATAGCATTCTGTGTGCCCTGTTTTGGTAGTGAATATCAATTGTTATGACCTGTCACTAAGATAACAATTGGTGTTCCTACCTCAGTGAGACACACATTCCTCTCTATCTCTCTTCCTCACTCTCTCTTTCTCTCTTTCTCTTTCTCTCTCTGTCTCTCCGTCTTTCTCTATGTGTGTGTGTATCTCTGTATGTGTAGATCTGTGTAATTCATACTAAATTTTCAAACCTTGTCATTTTTCACTGCCTTGTTCTCACACACTCTTAGTCTTACTCTTACTAATACACTACTCCCTGTTTGGCGTGGGGTTGAGTGTACTCATCGTACATGTTACTTCTCAGTTTCTTATCGCACAATTAATACAAATGGTTGGACGTCTCATGAACGCGAGTCCGTTGTCAGAAACCAAATTAGTTCAATAATTAATCTTAACACATTAACCTTTTCCTCGTAGACTGGACCCTCTTTACCCTGCTTATGAGAAACACGTAACTCTGACAACTCCGTCGACAGTCTATAAGAAAACGTTAATGTTACGACTAATGATGTTGAGTGTAATTTTGTTGCTGACACGTGACCCTGGCTTATTTTTTCGCGCGCTATGAGTAGTGTTCGTCTGATGGCAGTGTTATTAGCTGGTTGTTGGAAATGAAATACCACCACTTTTCGCACTTCCGTTAGGCGGCGCTTTAAATCTCCAGGAGATGGTCGGAGTTGTAGGAGGAGACGTGGTCGTTGTTGTAGGATGAGACGTGTCGGAGTGTAGGAGGAGAATCGTGGTCGTTGTTGTAGGATGAGACGTGGTCGTTGTTGTAGGAGCAGACGTGGTCGTCGTTGCGATGTTGCGCCGGTCGTAGCGTTTGTAACGCTCTAACCCTGTTATGGCGATGATGGTGATGATGGTGATGGAAAAATGGGGGGGAGGGGGGTGGAATGGGCGTTTGGGGGTTTGAATCTGGTGATTGTAATGGTGGCGTTGGTGTCGGTTGTCGTGACACGTGTGATGTCAACGTTGGTGGTGACGATGACGATTTCAATTGTCAAATGTCAATGAAGGTGGTGATGATGGTGATGATGATGATGATGATGATGATGGTGATGATGATGACAATGATGATGACAGTGACGATTTCAGTTGTGAACTCGCTGACGGGTGACGATGACAATGATGGTGGTGATGTTGGCAGCAAATGGGTGACGTTGGTGAGGAAAATAACATGAACTTGTTTATGATATAATGCTGTCTAGAAACGCACGTTCGTGCACACACTTCTCCCTTATTGAAGAAACATTTTAGTGCTCTAGTCTTAAACTTATACGAAAGTCATGCAATGACTATAAGTATCTACTTATGACTTACTATACACTATTCGTGTAAACACGTGAAGCGATGAGCCCGTATATAGCCCGTAATATCTAGCTGCCCTTTAAACTTTAATGGCGTATGTCTGGATGTACTTTCGCTGATCGATTCCTGTGTCGGAGGTATAATAAGCGAAAGCCCTTGTTAAGGCAAAGCTAGCCGCTCCGATCTTCTGTTTTTCCCATCTCGCAAAGATTGCTGTGCGTATGTCGCGTGTGTGTGGGGGTTATGTACTGATGGTTGCAGGCGGGGTTCGTGTTGCAGCACGCCCATTGCAGAGGCATTCAACGTGTAGGAGAGTATTATACGGTGGGTCATACATGAGAAGAGAGAGCGATGACAAGTTGGCCGGGGGGCTGAGGGCCGGGCGTGGCATGGAGTGCGGGCGTGGCCATGGGTGCGTGCGTGCGGGCGTGCATGGGTGCGAGGCGTGCGTGCCGGGCGTGCATGGGTGCGTAGCGTGCAGTGCAGGCTGGCATGCGTGAGGTGGCGTGCATGGGTGCGGGCGGGCGTTGTGTGTGCGTAAAGCGTGGCGTGCGTGCGTGCGTGCGGGCGCGTGCATGGGTGTGGGCGGGCGTTGGTGTGTGCGTGCGTGGTGTGTGCGGGGCGGGCGTGCCGTGGTGTGGTGCGGGCTGGGCGTGGCATGGGTGCAAGGCCGGGCGGGCGGGCGGCGTGGCATAGGCATGCGTGCGTGCGTGGTGTGTGCGGTGCGGCGTGCCGTGGGTGTGTGGCGGGCGGGCGTGGCGTGCGTGCCCGGCCCAGTGCTTATGCCCCCCGTGCGTGGTGGGTGTGTGCGGGCGTGCGTGGCGTGCATGGGGTCGGGCAGGCGGGCGTGCGTGCGGCGTGCGTGTGTGTGATTTTGAATTTTGCTGCTAAATGTATTCTTCTTCACTTTGGCTGCACTTATCCTTGTGCTGTATTTGTATGAATTTATTCCTGTATGATTTTCCTGCATATTCCTTGTTTTTTTGTGGCTTCACTTTATTCTGTTCTTGTGGTTTTTGGGGTGTTTTGTGTTGTTTTGCTGTGGTGTTTTGGGGTGGTCTTATTGCCGGTTTGTTTGGCCTGAGCAATTTATTCTTGTTTCGATTTGCCTTGCACGTAATTCCTGTTCGTTTTTCCTCGTACTATATACTGTAATTGGACCTGTATATATATATATAATATATATTGATTATATAATCCTTAATTGCGTGAGCTTATTCTGTTAATTTGCGTAGCCTTGACGCAGTGTGAAGCGGTGAGGCGACCAGTAGTTGAGGTGTGAGGTGTGAGGCGACCAGTGTGAGGTGTGAGGCGACCAGTGTGAGGTGTGAGGCGACCAGTGTGAGGTGTGAGGCGACCAGTGTGAGGTGTGAGGCGACGCCAAGTGTGAGGTGTGAAAGGGCGACCAGTGTGAACGGCGCGTGAGCAACCGAGTGTGAGGCGTGAGGTGTGAGGTGGTGAGGGCGACCCAGTGTGAGGCCGTGAGGTGTGAGTGAGGCGACCGGTGTGAGGTGTGAGGTGTGAGGTGTGAGGCGACCAGTGTGAGGTGTGAGGCGACCAGTGTGAGGTGTGAGGCGACCAGTGTGAGGTGTGAGGTGTGAGCGACCCAGTGTGAGGCGTGAGTGTGAGGTGTGAGCGAACCAAGTGTGAGGCGTGAGGCTGTGAAGGCGTGAGCGACCAGGTGTGAGGTGTGAGGTGTGAGGTTGTGAGGCGACGCAGAATTGTGAGGTGTGAGGCGACCAGTGTGAGGTGTGAGTGTAAGGTGTGAGGTGACCAGTGTGAGGTGTGAGGTGTGAGGCGACCAGTGTGAGGTGTGAGGTGAACCAGGTGAGGGCGACCAGTGTGAGGTGTGAGGGTGTGAGGCGACCAGTGTGAGGTGTGAGGGCGACCAGTGTGAGGTGTGAAGGCCGCGACCAGTGTGAGAGTGTGAGGTGATACCAGTGTGAGGCGTGAGGTGTGAGGTGTGAGAGTTGAGGCGACCACAGTGTGAGTGTGAGGATGGACCAGGTGTGAGGCGAACCAGTGGAAGGTGTGAGGCGACCAGTGTGAAGTGTGAGGTGTGAGATCTGACAAGTGTGAGGTAGCTGAGGTGAACCAGTGTGTAGGCGAACAAGTGTGAAGTGGCGTGAGGGCGACCAGTGTGAGTGTGAGGTGTGAGGGTGGGCGACGCAGTGTGAGTGTTGAGGCGACCAGTGTGAGGTGTGAGGTGTGAGGTGACCAGTGTGAGGTGTGAGGTGTGAGGTGTGAGGCGACCAGTGTGAGGTGTGAGGTGTGAGGCGACCAGTGTGAGGTGTGAGGTGTGAGGTGTGAGGCGACCAGTGTGAGGTGTGAGGTGTGAGGTGTGAGGTGACCAGTGTGAGGTGTCTGGTGTGACCTAGTGGTGCGCAGTGCAGGTCGTTTCGTGGAAAGTCTACGTTTATCGACGTCGCCCCGTATCTGCGTCCCCCCACCACCCTCCGCTCACAAACGCACAATATAGAGTCTGTGTGCGTTTCTGTCTGCGTTTCTTCCAATGAGATTTATGTATAGACAGACGCACGGGCGTATGTATCGCACAGTTGTGCTGCAGTTGAATGGTATGGGAATTGGGCGCGGGGAGAGTGGATGCTGGGGTATTAAAGCGGTAACCTCCAGTGGTGGCATGATATTTGCAGGCATTGACAGTGGTTATTGTCTAGCAATTCTCAAACGTTTTCTCTATTGCATGTCGTTCGCATATATTCTACGTTATGTATTTCGTATAGTCGCTAAAGTGGGAATTAAGTGCATTTTTCGCTTACCATCCGAATGATTCCCAAACTCATAATCATTCCCAAACTCATAACCAAAAATCGATGTTCACTTTTATCTCGATGTGTACGAGAGGTCTACGTTATAATTACCTCGTATTAGTTTGTCTAGAATTTAATTAAAAATATTTACGATTCCCGAAACCTTGTTATTATCCAATTTAGGTTTCTGGGCAAGTTTGAAGTTTTCAGATGCATAGATGTCACGTTTATTACTCGGTCTAGATACTCCTGTCGTTTACCCACCCAAGCAGAAAAAACTGAGTTCATTGTTTCAAGCTAAACCAGTTATCTATAATATACGTACATATACCTGAGATCGGTACAAATGGCTGCTCTTGTTGCAACATATATCAGACACCGAGGGCGGTTACTGGCAGAGCATTTTACCGGTGCGTTGTTCTCCGTACTTCTTTTGCGGGACCGTTACTGGTGACGTCACCCGCCATTTCACGTGCTCGTCCGAGTCACGAGTGTATCACAGTCTCTCCCCAGCGTTGTCTCTGTGTTGTCCATTTGTTGTCCCTATGTTCTTCCTATATGTTCCCTTTACGTTCTCCATATGTTTCCCCTACGTTATGTCTA
>NW_014578901.1:7136-7789 GCF_000485595.1 Priapulus caudatus
CTCTCTCTCTCTCTCTCTCTCTCTCTCTCGCTCCCTCTCCCACTCTCCATCTCCCTTCCTTCCTCCCTCTCTTTCTCTGCTCCCTCCTCCCTCCCTCTCCCTCCCTCTCTCTCTCCTCTCTGTTCATCGCTCTCTTCCTGAAACTCGACCTAAAAAAATGCACCTTTTCTTCAATTAACCTCTGTCGCACCTCTGCTATTGTTGTTGTTGTCATCGTCGTCGTCGTCAAATGTTGGCAGTTTTCTGATGATTATACCCGCACTGATTATCGCTTTGAGCTTCACATGGGTTTCTCCTTCCCATTCCCTTTCCCCTTTCCCTTTCCCTTTCGCCTCCCCGTTTCCCTCCCCTCCTCTTCCCGCTTCCCCTTCCCCACCCCTCCCCCTTCCCCACCCCTCCCCCTTCCTCCTATACCTGATAACTGACTAGTAAAGCAGATGCTTCCCGCTCCCCCAGCCACCGGCCGAGAGCGCAAAATAATCATATATCGGATACCCGAGAAAGAATCAATTGCTGTTCTATCGGCGTGGATCCGAGCAGGTATGTATGAAACAGTTAGCTGATGCGGCTGAATGTGTGCGTGCGTGCGGCGGCGCGCGTGCGCGCGTGGGTGAGTGGTGTGTGTGTGTGGGTGTATGTTGTCGCACGTCTGC
>NW_014578901.1:12193-15802 GCF_000485595.1 Priapulus caudatus
TGAAATTCACGATGATTACATCTCACTCTCTTGAGTGGCGCGAGTGAGAGTGTCATGGCAGCCATGGTTTGCGCGATGCTCCCGGCCACTTCACAGGATATCAGATGATCACGAGAGTCCCCGGTAATTACCCGCCATGGCTGCGAGCATCCAGGGTGTACCCCCCCCCCGTCTATAGTAGTGGTAGTAGTAGTAGTAGTAGTGGTGGTGGTAGAGGTAGTAGTAGCATCAATAGCAATAGTAGCAGGAACACTAGCAGTAGCAGCAGCAGTAGTAGTAGTAGCAGCAGCAGTTGCAGCAGCAGCAACACCACCACCACTAACAGCAGCAGCAACAGCAGCAGCAGTAGCAGCAGTAGCAGCAACAGCAGCAGCAGCAGTAGCAGCAGCAGCAGCAGTAGCAGCAGCAGCAACAACAGCAACAACACCACCACTAGCAGCAACAACAGCAACAACACCACCACTAGCAGCTGCAGCAGCAGCAACAGCAACAGCAGCAGCGGCGGCAGCGGCAGCAGCAGCAGCAGCAGCAGCAGCAGCAGCAGCACCACTAGCAGCAACAGCAGCAGCAGCAGCAGCAGCAGCAGCAACACACCACATAGCAGCAGCAGCAGCAGCAGCAGNTCACCGCAGTAGACGTTAGATGAGCGCTGTCGCTATGCGGCACTTGTTAAGTGTTTTTTGTTGTTGCAAGCACATGATTTAAGTTTGTTGTGTTGTGTTGTGCAAGAAATCAATCGAGATCTGTTGTGATCTTTGTGTGATATTGATCAGCACCTGATATCGATCTTCATCAAAAATCGAACGCAGTTGTTTGGAGTTGGCTTTAACTGCGGAAATCGGCCCGTCAGTTTTGGTTTTGTTCGCACTTTCTGTGTGTATCTGCACGTGTGGCAACGGGGACGAAGTGTTCGTTCCTGCTGATAGTATAAAACCTGAATACATCTGTATTGTAATGCGAAGAACACAGAAGAACAGCGAACAGAATGAACAGTATGCATAGCGGTGTACTGTTGGTCGTTGTCAGGGGAGAAATTTCAATGTTTGAATATCGTTCTGAAGTTGGGAAATTGTGAAAGTTACGATATCATGTATATGTAGTATGGGCGTTGATGGAATGTCGGTAGCAACCTTGGACGAAAAATGCATGCACCTGTGATTGTCATAATTGGGGGAAATGTTCCCAGCTGAGCATTTACACGTAAGTGATAGGTGCAAAGGTCAAAGGATATACCGGTATTCTGAGCTTGGTGTCTCCAAACCGTCGTACCATCTCTTACTGCGTCTCTTTCATCGTATGCTCTTGTGTTTGTAGGGCGGCGTACGTGAGCTTTGGCGGCCTGTTGATGCGTCTCCAAGGCGACGCGAACAATCTGCATGGATTCGATGTTGACAATCACGTCTATCTGCTGATGAAGAAACTTGCCTTCTGATGTGGAGGTCCCTGCTGGAGGAATGGAAGGAGGATGGAAGGAAAGGACGAAGGATAAAGGAAGGAGCGGAGGGAGGGACGGAGGAAGGAAGGAAGGGGCGAAGTAAAGGTCGAAGGGGGAAGGGAGGGACGGAAGGAAGGAAGGGGCGAAGGAGGAAGAAAGGGATGGGGTGAGAAGCGGGCGGTTGTGGTACGGAGGAGGGTTGGTTAAAACAACCTGGTAAAAATACAGACATTTATGTTTGTGTTTCGCATTGGGAGGCGGGTGAGATCGTTCTGTAATATGTCGCAGGGTGGGAACATGTGTGTAATGTGTGGGCGTCTAGTTTGGATAGAATTAGATGCATAGGCTTTCTAATCAACAGGAAAATATTGCGCATCATCTGTGGCATTTATTTTCGCCTGTTAAATTTTTAACCATTTTAATTGGTTTTTGATGAGCGATATGTACATATAATGTATTATAATATTATGCGTATGCTGATCTTCCATAAGTAGAGCATACAATCTATAACGCAATTTTGTTGCATGAATGAAATTGTTGAGAGGCATGTATTGTCGAGATTTTGGATGTTGTATGCGTATTGTCATAAATCCATGTTGGCTATGAATGTGGCCATCATGAATTTAGTGTTGAAAATCATCCATTATCTAGAATTTATCTGTCCTCTTGCATTTTATTGCTTTCCTTGTAATGTGTGCGCGCGTGCGTTTGTTCGGTTATCATTTTCATTGTGTTTGGTCATCACAATCATGGCTGAGATTGCAATTATGAAGAGGATTGTATATTGATTGGTCTTGGCAACGTCGATGTCACCTTGAGCGCTGTTTCTGTTCCGTGTTGTCCGCGCAGATTGAATGGCCCGTTTCACAAGTGACATGATACTCGCATCGTGCTCTGCTCGCTATGTTCTGTGTTGTCTGCGCAGGTTGCATGGCCCGTTTCACAAGTGACATGATACTCGCATCGTGCTCTGCTCGCTGTGTTCCGTGTTGTCCGCGCAGGTTGCATGGCCCGTTTCACAAGTGACATGATGCTCGCATCGTGCTCTGCTCGCTGGCGGCCATTGAACCGCAGTTACTGGCTACCGAGTAATATTTTATCACCAAATCCGAGCCTATTACTGCAGTAGTGCCTCTTCGACGGCCGACGTCTTGACAACTGTTTCCCCCTTGCTTCATTGCCGTACCAGACGTCAACGGCTCACGGTAAAACTATTTTATGGCGGGGCGTTGGAAAGCAGGGGTGCTCCCCCGGTTTTATTATCGAGTAAAGCCATTATTCGCGTGGCGATGGTAAGTCGTGAAGTGTAGGCTTGTGCGCGGCGGTGTCGGCGTTCCATCGATGCAACGTTTTGTAGGACTCGAGAGAAAGCGAAATTCAATTCGTCGGTCGCTATATTTTCGTGGTGCGGCTTTTGCTGTAGACACTCCCCCCCCTCCCTTCCCCTTCGCGCGCGCGCGCGCCTGCTCGTGGAGTTTGCTCGTAGACGCTGGAATTTCATGTCTAGAGTAGACTGTGGAATTTCATGTCTAGAGTAGACTGGAATTTCATGTGTAGAGTATAGAGGGTGGGATGTCATGTTTAGCGTAGAGACGATGGTTTGGGGAATTTGGATCGACGCGCGTTAACTGGCCCTATCCGGTAACCCTACTGCCCCTGTTCGTCATCACGCACGCACGCACGCACGCACGCACGCACACACACACACACACACACACACACACACACACGCGCGCGCACACACACACACACACACACACACGGGATACACGGACATGAAGTGTCTGTGTTAGGGAAGGCAGGTTTGAGGTTGTCCTGTTAGAGCGATGGAGGAGCGAGAGCTCGTCAACGAGAGGTCATCGTGATGTTAGCTTCCGTCGTCGTCGTCTTCCCGGCTCCCAGACGAAGTGGTTCGTTGGAAGCGGTATGAATCTGTACAGGAGCGGGTTGTTACGTTGCTGTTGCTGCTGCTTCTGCCGCTGCTTCTGCCGCTGTAACGCCGCTACCACTGCCGCCGCCCGTTTGTGGGTTTACTGCGCATTCATACTGCAGACTAAAAATTTGCGAGAAAAATGGAACGAGACATTGAGCGCGCGCGCGTGTGTGTGTGCTCGTGCGTGCGGGCGTGCCTGTGTGTGCCGGTGTGCCTGCGGGCGTGCTTGCGTGTGTGCCTG
>NW_014578901.1:15812-22201 GCF_000485595.1 Priapulus caudatus
CGATAAAATGTCCTTGAATTTCCGATAAAATGTCCTTGAAAAGTCCTTGAAACAAATTTCAGTCCTCCTGTACCAACCATGGTGTGTGTGTAACAGGTATGTCGCGTATGAGCATGTGCTGTATAGTGTTCGCTATGAGTAAACTGCTGATTGCCGACTATGTGTGAGAATGTTCGTGAAGCGATGATGATGATGGCAGCGGACATCTTAGGATTACGCTTCTTAACATTATTATTAGATGTGTACAGGATACGGATGTTGATAACGCGTGCTGTATAGAGAGCAGCAACTATTCCAGTAGAGAGCAGCAACTAACTATTGCACGTTGGTAAACGCATTGGTTCCTTTACTGTTTTGGAGACGCACCTATGTGTTTGTCTAATGTCTGTGTGATGTCGCGTGAGGGTAGGAAAGCGTGGTGTTGTGTGCTCAACCTCCCAACCCTCAACCTCCCAACCTTCAACCTCCCCACCCTCAACCTCCCAACCCCCACCCATTCATCCCACGAGAAATCAAGACTGCTACTGCTAATAGTATTAACGTGGCAAAGCAACAGCGTTAAAAAGTAACAACGCCGTAGCAAAACAAGTGTTATATAATATTTAAGTAGAAATTAAATCCGTGTCTGGATCGCAGAGCTGGTCGGCGTGTGTTTGTGTTCGCTCGATCAATATGGACGGTCCCCCCAGTCTGTCTGACAGCTATTCCAACAGTAAGGAAACAGTTTGCGAGTGCAGAAAGATCTGGTTTCATTGTACTAATAGGAAACTGCGTTCGCTTCGTAGATTTTGGGGGACAGACGATAGCAACGGTGTACGTGTGTTATATGTACGTTTTGTGTTTGTCATTGAAACGTGCATTTTTATAAAAAAAAAAATTAAATGCTTTCACAAAAGTCAGTACATGTTTTAGTTCTGTGTTTTACGTTGCGTATCTTTATCGCGTCGATATAGTTTCGAATCAAACTGTTTTCATGTCGACTAAACCTGGGAAGTCGAGCAGCGTTCAGGTGGGAAAGACTTGCATATAGGGAGTATAGCTGCCATCATGGCGCGCGAGACAGTGTTCGTACAGTGTGATAACGTATGTTATTCTTCACTGACTCGGTGCTTGCTACTCTACGTCTAGATCGTCTGTCTCACTCTGTCTACATGCCTATATTATATATCCTCTGCATTACATTCTATTAGATTTTATATTCTATTGCATTACAGCACGTACAAGTGCATCGCTAATGCAAATCGACCATAAATATAATTCTCGGAGAATTGCATGTATAACCACAAGAAGCAAATATAGTTGATATATACAGACCGACTGAGAGCAGTAGGGAGCGGATAGAGCGCATAATATGAGCATGTATGTTTGTATGTAGCGTTGTAGGTGGTGGTGTATTATGTTGAAGTTGATTGGAAGTGCAGGGCGTGGTTGGATAGTATTCATTTAAATATATATATATAGAGAGAGAGAGAGGGGGTAGACATACAGACAGGTAGATCATCTAGGTTTAAATGACGGCGTTTCCCCTGTTTGACAATAAAACCAGCTCTATATCGAAGGGAGACCTATCTATAAAAATACATGTGTTTATGTTGGCTTCATATAAAACTCATAAATGCTACATAGAAGATTCTTCTATTGACCTCGACTAAATCGATCGTATAGCTATATAGTTGCTAATTGTCATTAAAAATGTTATATTAATTTGAAGGGAAATGATTTGTTTGATATGGCGTGCGTAGGTGCGGTCGTAGGTCTATTGATTCTTTGTATGACTGCTTGCATGAGACAGGTGCTAACAGACAGGAACTAGCACTACTAACTACTACATCACAAAAAGTGTCATTAGTACCTATTGACATTTCATCATAGGCATTGGCAGAACTACATTAATCAATACGTGCATATATAGGGGGTACTTAACATTCAAACGGGGAGTATTGTTCTGAAGGTGGCGTGGCCTTCACCACGAAACGTCGGGCTCATAGGGTCTATGTCCCCCAGGGTACTATCGGAAGGTACCCTGGGTACGGTTCGATATATCGGAACGTACCCTGGTAACTATCTGATAGGGTTAGGGAGTAGGCGTAGGCGACTCCCTAGACTCGTTAGTGGAGTAGGCGAGGTACGGTCCGGCATATTAGATAGTACCAGGGTACGCTCCGAAATATATCGAACCGTACCCAGGTTACCGCTCCGATAGTACTTTGGGGGACATATATAGTAGACACTCTCGCAAAAGTCGGCCTACATATTTCTGCTAAGTGGAGTACTAGGCAGTGGAACCAGTATAGCCACATGCACGCAACGCGGTAGCATTTCTGCATCTACATTGAATATAATGTTGTACTGTGTCGGCACGTGCAATGCGTGATGCACGCACACAACGCCGTGTTACCCCCTGACGTATATATATTTATATATATATATATAATATATAGGCGAGAAGAGAGGGAGCGCTGCAGCTGAGGGAGAGAGGTTAGAAGAGAGAGAGGAGAGAGAGAGAGAGAGAGAGATTAGAGAGGGGTTAGAGAGAGAGAAGAGAGAAGAGAGAGAGAGAGAGAGAGAAGAGAGAAGAGAGAGAGAGAGAGAGAGAGAGAGAAGAGAGAGAGAGTAGACGAGAGAGAGAGAGAGAGAGAGAGTTAGAGAGAGAGAGGAGAGAGAGAGAGAAGAGAGATGAGAAGAAAGAGAGCGAGAGAAGAGAGAGAGGCGACGGGCTGCTATTATACCTTTATTAGTCTTCGATAATATTATATACTATATTATATAATTATATATATATATATATATATAATATATATAATATAATTATATACCATACATTTAATAATATAATATATAGTATATGATACTTAACTGCTTGTCACATGTTGCCGCTGCGGTCTGTGACCTTCGCGATGTCCTTGAGCAGTGATCCCGCGCAGTGTGGCAATGACCTTTATCTCCCAGCAAATTCTCGCGTGCGCGAAACAACAATGAGCTTTTTTTTTTTTTTTTCTTTTTTTTTGTTTTATTTTTTATTTTTCTTTTTTTTGTTTTGGGAATAGTATAATTTATATTTATAGGAGATTTCAAATTTATTAGTAATATATGTTTATTTAGTTTAAATGTATTTCCATGTCGCAAAACATCTGCTTTAGTATATGTAAGTAATAATCAATAGCATTAGTAGTAATAGTATACAGTATCTATAAGTATATAATCGTGACGTCATTCCCTCGGGCTGTAAAGCCCGCCGCACACGTGAGTAATTTTACTCAAGTAAATGATGACCGCATGAGTCCAGAAATACTCACGCGTAATATTTTCAGCGTTCGCCGCACACGTGAGTAAAATGACTCATGCGTCATGCGTAGAGTAAAATTACTCACGTGTGCGCCGGGCTTAAGATTCAACCTTTGTACTATAAATACCATCACAGCCACCATTGTATTTAGGATATTGTCATTTATCCCTAACCCTAGGCATTTTACCGTTAAGATTTTACGCTTAGTCTGCAGTAAATAAATATTTTACGCGAAATAGGCCTACAATAACGAGTTATTTCGATAACGGCAAATGGGCTTCAACATTAATTATATACAACTACTATAATATATACAACAACAATAATTATAATGTTCTATATAGTTCAGGCGCTGCGTGGCAGTGGGCCGCTGCCGATACAGATCGCCGCCGCGGGTTAGGGGGGGCGTTCCCTGTACAGCACATACAGACACCAACAACACACGCCGCACACACCACACGCGCGCGAACGACGCACACGCACACACACATACACGCACACGACCAACACACCACACATACACACCGCACAACACACACACACACACACACACCACACACATAACACACACATACACACACACACACACCACACAGCACACACACAGGTCCATGACACACACACACACATCACACACATCACACATTCACACACACACACACACACAACACACACACGGCATTATACACACACACACACACACACACACACCCATCACGGCACACGACACACACACGCACACCACACCACACTTACACACCACGGTAACACACATCACACACCAACATATACCACACACACCTACACACACCATCAGCACACACAATCAGTAATACACACACACACACATCCGCACACACACACCAGTCACACACCATACACACACAACGCGCACACGCACACGCACACATCCCCACACAGCACACCAACACACTCGCAGCCACACAGCGTGCACACATACACACACACATACACCGCACATACACACACACAGGCACACACACATACAGCCACACACGCGAACACACACACACACATATACACGCACAACGGCACACACACACACACACACACACACACACACACACACACGCACACGACACACACAACACCACACGCACACGACACACGACGCACACACACACACACACACACACACACACACACACACACACACACACACACACAGATCGCGCTATTTCGCTAGTCCCGTTCCTCCAGGTTTGTGCGCGGGGGTAGCGCGTCCCGTGTCGCGCGCTCGCAAATATGAAACTGAATTATGGAGGCATCCTGTATGCAAAAGTTCGTAACGAAGTCGCCTTACACGCTATATAACGTGATTAGTATTATTAGATGTAAATGAAGGCTCTCTCGTGACACTCCCCTGGCTCGTTGTCCTTGGCGACTCCCGCTCAGACCTATAAGCAACCATCGTAAATCCTTTACTGAAGAATTTACTTATTATATATGTGTATATACATATATATATATATATATATATTATATTATTATATTATTTATTATTATATTATTTTACTTTTGCACATTTATTACCAAAATGCAGCTGATTTTTTTTGGTAATTGTGGTAGACTCTTACCAGGCGTACGTTTTGAAAAGCAGACAGATCATTGGAATTCATTCTAACAACATTCAAAGGTTATGCGCTTGTTAGCCTATAATTAACCGCTATTCGCTATTTCCAGAATATAAAGCACGCTCGTAATTGCGTCTATAATGTGTAATAAATACGGGTATTTTGTTGTTGCTGTTGGTATACGCGGTGTTTTCACGTTGCCCATGGTAACAGGAAACGCTGCATTCTCGCTCGCGCAATCACGCACGACGGAATGTCTTCATGCTTTTCATGTAAATATAGACATTTCTCGCGTCTTACAGCGTTTTTGCGTCTCATAACAGATGAACGAAGATTTGATCACGCAGTAACTAATATTAGCGCCGCACTTGTGTAGTATATATGAGCTATTCGCGATGTGCTGGAAATGAGCCAAGCTTCAAACTGCCTCTTCATAGCACTGAGTGCGAAGACAATAATAAGTGAGATACTGATTCAACGTCGGCGCGGCTGCGGGCGGATTTTTTTTCTAATATATATACCGAGCGAATTATGGAGCAGAATTGAAGTTACGCACAATGGCTTCGATAGGAAAATTAATATTACTAAAAATTGTCAGACGTCGGTTGATTTCTCACCGTCCGCGGACGCACTGTCTCCAGACGGCGGCTGGGGAAGATGTAGATGTAGGGGGACATGGAGATGTACTAATGGAGACGCCTAGCCGCTTCAAAGTATGACCACAGATGTTACAATTTAGGGAAGCTGCATTCAGTGTGTTTTTATCCCTACCAACAGAGGCATACTACGGCACAAAACTCACCATAGTGCGTAAATTAAAGGTGACGAATGAGCTAAAACAGCTCCGCCCGGGAATTGGGTAAGTCCGATTTCGTCACGCGTCGCGTCATTTTTGAGTCACGACTGCCGATACCATTTGGTCGATACACGACATAGCAAAACCACGAATTCAAATTTTTATTAAACAAAGAGTTGGCTATGGATCCGTGTTTACGATATAGCTTAGAGCCGGTCCTATCTGTATTTTATGTTTCGTCGTTTGTTTGTTTGTATATTGTTTCTTTTGATTAACCGATGACTAACGTGTTTTATAATTATGGTAAGATGATGTATCCTTGTCTCGCCCACATTCCTAGCCTTTCCATGCCGATTCGTGTTGAGTTACCGTTTGCACACTGTCGACCCCTTCCTGTGATACGGAAAATGAGACGTCATTTTTACTATACAGCTACAACAATATCCCCCTCAACCTGTTTCAAAACCGCACTTTCCATCCTTTCTCTACCCCAAGGATTTACCTCACCATCATGCCTTAGACTAACGTTTTGAACTTTTAATGTTTTTTATGTATAACTGTATTTTCGTGGGGACACGAATTCTTTCGAGAGGGAAGGAAGGATTGTTGTATTGTAGGACCGCGGCTAATTAGAGCTTGCGGATATACTTCTAACCCTGGCTAGTTATTGTTGTTTTGGTAATAACATGGGACGTATGCTCGTATATATATA
>NW_014578901.1:22211-24947 GCF_000485595.1 Priapulus caudatus
GATTTCGTCACGCGTCGCGTCATTTTTGAGTCACGATTGCCGATACCATTTGGTCGATATACGACATAGCAAAACCACGAATTCAAATTGTTATTAAACAAAGAGTTGGCTATGGATCGGTGTTTACGATATAGTTTAGCCGGTGATATCTGTATTTTTGTTTCGTCGTTTGTTTGTTTGTATATTGTTTCTTTTGATTAACCGATGACTAACGTGTTTTATAATTATGGTAAGATGATGTATCCTTGTCTCGCCCACATTCCTAGCCTTTCCATGCCGATTCGTGTTGAGTTACCGTTGCAGACTGTCGACTCCTTCCTGTAATACGGAAAATGAGACGTTATTTTTACTATACAGCTACAACAATATCCCCCTCAACCTGTTTCAAAACCGGACTTTCCATCCCTTCTCTACCCCAAGGATTTACCTCACCATCATGCCTTAGACTAACGTTTTTAACTTTTAATGTTTTTTATGTATAACTGTATTTTCGTGGGGACACGAATTCTTTCGAGAGGAAGGATTGTTGTATTGTAGGACTGCGGCTAATTAGAGCTTGCGTCTATACTTCTAACCCTGGCTAGTTATTATTTAATTGTAATGACATGGGACGTATGCTCGTGTATATATACGTAGCTTCACCGCGCACCCTATAACGATTACAGACAATTGCGCGTTAATATGTCACTAATAGTAGAAGCTGCGGGGAGAAACTGGTTCGGATTGTGGGGCGTCCGGGCGCTCTAAGAAGCGTATAAATAGACGCTCGGGGAGACACGAGCTAGAGACCGAGTTACAGAGGTTACCTACGAGGAGACGTACGTGAGTCATTCAAGATGTAGCGACGGAAACAGAGATGACGGGACCTAGTTAGGTTGCCGTACGTATGTATATATTTTGTATGTGTTCGAGTTTGTAATAAAGTCCAAGTGAAACAACTACCTCTGCTATCTACGCTGCTACCTTCTACGCTGTCGACCTACGAATACCCGATGTCTTCAACCATTTCGCATTACAATAGTAGGCGATAGAAATATAACGAGACACTAGGCTCTAACTAGTATAAGACTTCTATGGACGGTGCGGACACGCTCTACCATCTATCAATAATCTACACACATCCGTGAGCAAACATCACATGAAAATCCGTTAATATGTACGACGTGATCCTTTACTATACAATATATACTTTATATATATATATATAATATATAGTATATATTATAATATTTATACAATATGTATGTAAAATGTACAATATATGCTTTACTATACGAGATATCGCACCGTTCCTCTCTAGTATACATCACAGCTTCTCATCCCTCTCTCGCCTTTACTTGTCCTTGTCTGGATCATTCTACGAACAAATACAGCGGTCACCGCTTTATCGGACCTCGGATAAACGGGCACATCGCTTAAACGACACGCGTCTTTGGAAAACAATCCTTATACGCACGAGCGAGGACGAGAACTATGTAAACTGGCTTTCCCTATTGAACTTCCTACTAGAGCGTACACAAATACAGCGGTCCCCGCTTCATCGAGCATCGGATTAACGGGGGCATCGCATAAACGACATGTGTATTTGCCATGGTATATACTTAGCGTGCGTTGCCGAAATCAGTTTGTAAATGTGGTGAACGGTGTCGATGAGGCTAATTTTAACTCTGAACGTGGCATTTTTAAGGTTTCGTCTAGGTTTCGTCTAGGTTTCGTTTCCGACCGAAACACGTCAATTCCGGTGTCCGTGACGAAACATCCGCCCATGTTAATAATAACCGCCATGACGTACATGCGCATGTGTGCAGCGATTGCGTCAGCCACCTATACCTCCCCGCTATGTCCGACCTCTTTCATCTCCGCCCTGCATTGCGCACATGCGCAATGCAAACGGGGGGGGGACGTCTATCATACGGGGGATGTATAGCACGCATGCTACACCAGCGAATGCCAGCCATGACGAAGCCGACGGAATGAAGGCGGAACGAAAAGGAGAAGAAGCCAATGAAAAGGATCTTCACAGGCGGAACGGATAACAGAATTGCCTGCAGCTATCGCTCGGGAAGCGTCAAGCATCCGCTAGGTGGCACTACCCGCGCGTCGCTGGCTCACCACCATATACCACTGAGCATTGCATAATGCCACATGTACATGATATAGTACGACGTGTTATTATTTATATACAGCTCAGTGCACTAGCTCTATGAAACAGTCACATAGGTGTTATGCAACAGTAGAGGGCGTCCATAGGCAGCAGGCCCAACTATCCTATCCAGAGTATCGGAGAAACCATTAGAGTTAGTGATAATCAAGACTTTAATGGCCGTTTGGCCCACCATAGTCATACATGGAAAGACCATCGTGTGTATTGACGTTGGTTTCACAGCCTAGTGGGTCACACTTACCACCAGCTCCACCCATGTTAGCCATTCACCCCGGCTACACCACTACTACTGCTACTTCCTGTAGCGATGGCGAAGGTCTACACGGGTAGAACATGCTTGCTTGTTTACCACCGACATACGCTCGCACACTGCTCACTGCTCCCTCATGATCAGGTTCACGGAAGAATACATTGAATATCTATATAAGCCGCGTTCACACGGTCATGATTTGGCTCGAGCCAAATGGGCTAGATTTGGCTCGGGCCAAATTTGGCTCGGGCCTAATTGAGTCGGCGCGTTCACACGTACGCAAGTGAATACTGTCTGTCAAATTCAAATTCAAATTCAAATT
>NW_014578901.1:32352-33588 GCF_000485595.1 Priapulus caudatus
CTGCACAGTAGTGGTGTAACTGTTATCTGTGCCATTGCTGTAGTAGGCCTAATTATTGATTGAAAATTTAGTTCTGTACTTTGTTGTGAACTAGGCTAGTTGAACTTGTAATAATATTATACATGATTGTACATCATAATATATACGTAACTATACGTATGTTTTATACATAATTATATAACATAACAGAAATAAACGAAACTGCACATAATATACATGATACACAAGTATATTCTATAGGCTGAACAGAGCGATATTATTACCATTATATATTAGCCCCCTGTTGTGTTGAACACTTATAAGACGAAAGCACTGTGGAATAGATAACTATAAAAGCGATGGTTGAAACGGACGGTAATTTGATTTTTATTAGGTCTACATTTTTACTGGCCTACGTGTGAATCGTAACATTTGTACTTAGTTGCAGGGTTTCTACGTTAACGGCGACACGTCAGCGACAGGCGATTCTGATGACCTTCGTCTCGACGACACAGCTCTAATGGTCGTCGAACATCGTGGCTTCCAGCCAATCTACACTCCATGTGCCACAGTGCTGGCCATCCTCATTCTCGTGAGATTTACTACGTTTACAGCTAAACGCAGGGGTAGAACTTTTGAACAAGGGAGTCCAACGGACTCCCTGCCCTCAAAAAGAGGGAGTCCGCAGCAAAATGAGGGAGTCCGCAGTCTGACGTTCAAAATTAAAGATATTAACAATAACGCGTGTGCTTATTTTGAAGATTCATGCGGTTGCACGTCTGCCAAATTGTCTTTGGACATTTGCTGAAAAAATACGGTAATTCTGTGAGGCCGTGCTCTGGAACGAACTAGTTAGTATATAGCAGAATTTTCAGGGAGTTACACAGACTCCTGCATATGTCAAATTGGGGAGTCCAGCAGTAAATCGGGGAGTATTTGACTCCGGACTCGCGCTAATTTCGCACTGTGTAAACGTGTTTCCTAGCAGGTCTATCAGAGTTCGTGATTGGTGCATTTTATAGGTTCGTGCATGTCTACGGTGATTACTGTGTGACCTCTGCGAGTTCTTAAGAGGATGTTCATGTATTTACCTAAAAAGAAACGTAGCTGAAAAAAATGTTTCTAAATAAATCCCTAAAACTGCGGGGGCTCTAATCGTGGGGCCCATAGCAAACTGCTATTGCTACTTTTGCTACTATCGTTAATAAGGTAACATCATTGATATATATATATATATATATATATATATATATATAT
>NW_014578901.1:33598-51463 GCF_000485595.1 Priapulus caudatus
TATATATATATATATATATATATATATATATATATCAGGGAAAAAATTACTTTTATTTCACATGAGCTCTTTTTCAAGTCTGTGGAAAAAATAGCTCTCGTCAAAAATTTTATGGGAGCTATTTTGAGCCTCACGGGAGCGATTTCGGAGGTTTGAAGAGCGAGTCGCTCATCGCTCTCGTGTATTTTGTACCCTGATATATATATATCATATTATATATCTAGGGTCATAGATATACTTAGTCAGTCGTGGGTGGGCTATTTAACGAGAATGTCGGTGTTGACTGCGTTCACGTTGCTAACACGTTACAGGCTCTACTAGAGACTCTGGTCTTCACCCTGCCCTACCTCGTGGACCTGCCCAACGACTCGACGACCTCCGTCTACTCGATCATCCTGTACTGCCACGCTGCGACGTGGCTCTTCATGCTGCTAGCAGACGCTTACCTCGGCCAGCAGCATCGCGTGTCGCGGCGTAACGGATACCTGGAGTTCTACAGACGCACGAAACTCATCCGCAGAGCTCCTCTGGTGTTCTGTTCCGCAGGTACGGAAAATCTCAAACATCTACGCTTCTATTTTATGAATAACTGCTGACACAGTTTGATCTAAAGGTTTATCTTGATTATATGGGGAGTAATTTATCACATGACATATTTCGTAATCAGAACATATACTGTGTCAGCTATTTTATGTGTAAGCCAGTTGTTCTGTTTGTCCTGTTTGTTTCTGACTCGTGCCAGTGTTTGTTACAGCCAACGTACTGCTTCTGGTGGTCGTCGTGTTTCTAGCAGACTACTGCAGACTGGACGACCGTTGTGCTGGTACGCTGTTCACTCGAACAAACTATCTACAGATCATCATCTCTCTCGAGACTGTGTGCGTGTGTGCCTGTCTCTTTGTGTACCTCGGTAAGCACAATTTGTTTTATTTTATAGTAGAATTCCCCGTAATTTTGCATAATAGATGCGTGTGCGTGTTCCGATCGACTGATGACGTATTTCCCCGTATTTTTACGTGTTAACATTTACCATGTTCCTTTTGCCATTTCGGCGTAATGGCGGTTTTTCAGCTCATTTTGTGATAATAAAATGCATGTATAATGAATGTGATGGAAGCGCGGCGGCATTGTAAAGAGCACGGTTCAATTTATAAAGCTTTGGTAACAGTTGTAACAAAATGCTCGAATGCCTTTTGTCCCCCCCCCTATAAATTTTGCTAATTCTGATGGGACATTTTATTATGTAAATAGTCAATACATTTGATTGTCTGATCAAGTTTAGTCAGTAAATTAACTTGCTAAAAAAGTAGTTTGACTTCGGCCGGAGCCGATGCAAACAGAACTTCGCAAATCCTTGCATGTCTAGAGATATTGATTTTTGGCAGTCTATGTCAAGCGCACTGAAGTCTGCTCACTGGCTGTATGCAGCATCAGACACTGTCTGCAGTGTGTAGACTTTAGTAATACATGTTACAATTTAAGCGCATGTCGCAGTTGCACTGGTTCAGGTCTATGCGTTCGCACACTCAAAACGGCTATACATTTTTTGTGGAATTGCTAAAGATTTGGTGCGTGCACACAGACGCACACCAACACAGACACGCACACCAACACAGACACGCACACGCACACCAACACAGACACGCACACCAACACAGACACGCACACGCACACCAACACAGACACGCACGCACAAACGCCTGCACACAAACACGATTGAATATGAGAAGTAGGAACCCTAAACGAAGGGTAGTTGTGCGAGTTTCGTTTAGTAGCTCATCGATGATGCGTCGAATGTTGCGATAAAAATTTCAGTCCGATTGTTTCTGTGACGACGTGCTGTTTCGTTGATTTCAGTTCAGACGATCAAGTTCAATAGTGAAAAAGCTTGCCCAGATGTCCAACAGGAGGAGCTACTGTCGCATTACATGCAGTCCCATGTCAACAGTTCAGAAATTGGATTCAGGTATCACTGAAGAAATATAAGGAAATGATTCCAAATTGTTACATATTAATGCGTATTGAGTTTAGTGAAGAGCATAAGAACTTATTGCTTACACAATATGTTCTGATATTATTGTGAGATATGTCATGTAATAAATTACATACCATAACATCGATATAAACCTGTAGATCAAACTGTCATCAGTTATTACCTCCGCCCAACGGAGTTGGAGGAGGTTATGTTTTCGCTCTCGTGTGTTCGCGTTAGACTGGTACTCGCTCCCACCTCGATTCCCCCATCAAGTAACTAAGCCGAGAGGTGGGACCGGATACCAGTCTGGTGTTCGTGTGTTCGTGTGTTCGCGCGATCGATATTAGCGCGTCAGCCAGCGAGCCAGCCAGCCAGGCAGCACAGCGAGCCAGCTCGTAACACATACATGTATGTTACATGCTGGCGGAGGTATGCACTCTCCGTGAGTGCACTCTGTCTAGTTCATAGAGTAGCTGCGTACTGCGTAGATGTTTTAGATAAGTAAGTGTGTCTTCGACAACTTTATCATTATGATTTTCCTCACACATTTTCGTTAGTAAACTGAACAACACGTTGCTATCACGTAAGATTTTTTACCGGGAAGTCGCCACATCGTTAGATAAGTCTAAACGGCAAAGCGAGTGATATGAGCGGTCATTGCTAACACGATTCTTGTCACCCACTGCTGCCAGACGCTGCATGTACACAATTGCCCGCGTTCTAATGTCGACGACGATGCGTTTGTTTCGTCGCAGGGATGACAATCAGCTGGACGACGTTCTGGAGAAGCAAGCCGACATGATTCGCTACCTGCAGCAGCACAACGCCAACCTGGGCAAGCGAATCATCAAGCTCCAAGCACAGCTGCAGGCGCCCAAGGCCTAACGCGCCGCGAGTGAGTTCTCTTGTTTGCACCGCCGCGTAAGCTCGCTACGTGGGGGGGGGGGCGCCCAAGGCCTAACGCGCCGCGAGTGAGTTCTCTTGTTTGCACCGCCGCGTAAGCTCGCTACGTGGGGGGGGGGGCGCCCAAGGCCTAACGCGCCGCGAGTGAGTTCTCTTGTTTGCAACGCCGCGTAAGCTCGCTACGTGGGGGGGGGGGCGCCCAAAGCCTAACGCGCCGCGAGTGAGTTCTCTTGTTTGCGACGCCATCTTTGCTTGCTGCACGGTCAGCGTGTGTGGGGGGGGGGGAGCATAAACATGATGTAGAGTGGGGCTCATCTTAACTCTGTATATGTCCTGTAGTGTCCCCCCGCTCACCATACCGTCGGCGGGGTGGCGTGAGCGTGGCGTAGCATAGAGATCGTTTTACTCTGTTTGTCAGCTGCGGTGCACCCATTCACCACGCGGTGGGGAAAGCATATTATTATATTATTTACAAAGCGCAGCTACATTATAACATGCATGATAGGAATATTATAGATATGTATGTATATATATATATATGTGTACATAGGGGTGTAGTTCACATTTTACACTGTACATACACGTGTTTTTTTGTATCCAGGAAGACAGTTTGTTATCAACATGCAGACACTGATCAGCTTGCTTGACATTTTTTTATATCACGCTTGTTGCAGTGTGGCTGTACTTTGTAACTACCGGGGAACACCGGCTAAGATCAAAAGTCGTTTGTCACGTGTCGTGTTTATTTCAACTGCTTTAGGATTGACATTTAGTTAATCAGCTAAATTACCAATTATATATCAGCTTAATTAATGGACACTGATGTTAATTAATGTAGAGCGGTTTCGTGTTACACATTTATTGTAAGCTGTCTAACTTTTAAACTCGTTAGTATTTTATAGATTGACGACAGTGCCATCTGTAGTGAAAAAAAATGAATTTTACATTTTTATTTATTCTATTCCATATTCTTGCAGGTATTAAGAAGTTCCTGATGCATATTTGAAACGAATAATGGCTGCATGGTAAGTCATTCTGTGAGTGAATGTAACTGAGCAACGGGGAACAACTGTTGCTGGAAAAAGAAGATTGAACTCGGAACGTGAACAAGAAGGAGTGAACCCACCTGCAGTGGGACAACCATGAGTTATTAATTAATTCAAATGTGAAAAGGGCAGCGTGTGCTATACTAATGCTAAATGCGATAGATAGCTCTCGCCATTTTACACAGTTTCTAGCTCACATCCTTAATTCTCCTTATAGACGAGTTAAATATGTTATGCCAGCCAGTTCATCTTTCGAAAGAGAAGTTGTCCGCTAGCCATCCTTGGCTGAACATTCAGTTCTGATGAACTAAGCATACATCCTGACTGTTTTGTTGGAGTCTAGACTTCGTACCAGCCAGTGTAAACATTGTAAAGGAACTGTTGTTACTATCGACGGCTGGTTTGGTCAAGGCTGCTCGTGTTATGCGTAGTTAAAATTGTTATTTGAGCTACGCAACGGTTTTCAATGTTTGGTATCAATGAGAGATGAATAAGATGGCTGTGTTTAAAACTTGGCAGTGGTCGTTAATGGATGACATCATTGTGCGTCGTTTTCGAGACAAAACGGCCAATGGTTCCGCCATGAATAAACACTAATGACCAGGGGCCCGTTGTCAGAAACAAAATTAGTCTTAGCTTTAGTCTTAACATTAACTTTATGATGTTTCTGACAACGGGCTCCTGGTTTTGAAGTCCAAGTAGTTATCCATTTCTAATAGCAATTGAACAATTAAGCCTGGCATGTGGACTGATTAAAATCTAATAATTAAAGTTTTAACTATAATAGGATGCAGCACCAGCCACGCTTGTCTCTTCTCTTAGACCGTGTTTTGAAGAAAAAAATCATGACAACGGTTATTCCTTACGCATAGTATGTATAAATTAAGATCAAGGTGTTATTTAATACAGTAGTGCCTGCAGTTACGAGTAAAAGCGTAAATGGATAACCACGCAGCGTATTTACGGTAACAATCGCAATATGTACAATTGAATGTGAGCTGAGGGAAGTTCTGTTGCAGTTTGGTTGAACTATACGTGTAAAGTCAATAATGTAAAGCTACCAGTAACTGTACTACTGTGTGTATCTAAGTTACAATCTCAGTCGTAGTAGGACTCTGCGTTTAACGTCCTAACGGGTCATAAGTAATACTATAATGTAAATGTGAATGTTATGTTAGGAATAACATAATTATATACTTTATTTAAGATCGTGTGGACGAATGTTGAATAAGTGTTGCTCCATAATACTGTACTAGATCGTAGTCGTACGGTACGGTACGGTACGGTAAGTCATGTGATTTTCCTTGTTTCTCAGTTAAAATCCGATGCAGTTTTTCCTAGCAATGGCTAGCATACTTAAGTATACGATTGCCGTGTTCGCACGCGTATTCATGTGCTCTGTATCCTTACTGTTAGGTACAATAATGTTACCCAACAAGAGTAGGGGATACATTTGTGCTCCCTACTCTTGTTGGGTTACATTATTGTACCTAACTTACTGTGAAGTAAAATAAGGGATCTAAATGCTGGACGTGTCGTTGAAATGGTATGAATGGACGGAATTGCTCTACTGGGTGATTCTTACACTTCATACCTTCGTGTGCAGGTTAGTACATCCGTGTATATAGAAAAAAATACCAGCCTTATTATATACGGATCTGTTCTTCAAACAATGTCTTCCAGTTTGTCCGTGTGCATATCAGTTGGAAGTTACAAAAGTCTATGCTCTAGACACCATGCAATTCAGCAATGTCAGCAGACATAGCCGTAAAGGATGCTCATTTGTTTACCACCGAGTGCATGTACAGGTTGACCACCGATATTCAGGCATCCTTGTGATCGAAGCCATGCTGGACCACCATTTTTTTCTAGACCATCTAATCTATATGTGGTAACCTCTGATAATTCCATTGGCACCTACTACCGGTTAGCTAAACAGCTCACACTAGGCACCTATATACAACACCTCGTAAATATTAGTCTTCAAAGTCCAAGGGACTATATATCGAAGACGGAAAGAGACAAAGTTGATCCAATAGACAGATCAACACTGCAGATCGCAGTAGAAAATCTCAAGTTTGCAACTAACTAAAGAGGAAGGGAGAGAATTCCAATATGGAATGACGGAGTCAAATAAGCTAAACTTAAAAGGGATCCTTTGAAGATGGCATGTGTCGAAAGTAATGATCACACTTAGTTGCTTGAAAATAATGCAGTGAGACAGTACCTGCATAACACGTCACAGCAGCGAGAAGGTAAACTACTACAGTTGAGGAGCCAAAAATCGTGGGTCAACCTGTAGGCAGAAGTTCATCCCAATTGCCTTTGTAATTGTCTGTATATATATTCAGTGGTTACTATATACATATATACATATATACATATACATATATATATAGTAAAGGTTATAGTGGTTGTTGTACAGTCTTGTTTGTGCCGTGTTCAGGTCTACTATTCGGCGAACTTTTTCGATTATTTCAAAGGCAAATTGTGTATCATTTGAACGGAGAGGATCTGATGATATGGTAAAGTGAATATTGACGCAGATAGGTCGGTTTCATGAGTTGTTTATGACAGTGTTGTCAGTGTTAATATTAATTTCCATTTACTCCTCAGTTCATGTATATATCTGAACTTCATGTATATTAAGAACATTGCGTCAATGTTTAGCTTAGCTTATAGTTGAGCCTTAAATCTGTACACTTATTGAAAATTAAATGCTAACGCAACAACAAAATGTTTGACGTCATGTTTTTCCCCTTAATGAAACGAGTAGAGAACGAAAACACAAACACCGATCATAGGTTTAAATATTCAGCTTTCTTGAAGTATGAAGCTTGACAGTGAAACTACACAAAAGCTGCGTAATGCTTGGTTTATACAGTTGAAGGCTAACATCGTGGCTGTTCTACCGCGCAGTAACGTACGCGAGCCACCGCCACGCGCGTGGTCATCATCGACCTTGAATCAACCGCTCTCTAACGACTTGCCTCCTTTGACATGAAGGTCGTTCGTCACGACCTTCACACGACCTTGTTATTATAAAACGGCACGCTCGAGTTCACAATCATTCAATCACCTTATCTATAAACGCATTTCGAAAGTATTCATTTTGTAATAAAAGAGACAGCCCCACTTTGAGATGACATTCTCGACTTCAAATAAAAAGCTAAGCGTTTGCTATTCAACATGGCGTAGGAGATATCGAAGATGAAAAATCGAATCGTAAATTTTGAATCAAATCGAGTCATCGAAGCTTTAATCTCTGCGCCGCTTTCTTCGGGTTTCGAAAAAACATTGGCAACGCAGAGACAAAAGTCGGCGACGACCGATGAACGTACTCTTGTTTGAAAACACGTCATTATGTAGATGCAGCGGTATCTTGGAGCCATGCAACACGGGGAAATACAATGGAAACCGCAAAGAGATGCCTGCTCCATGACAGCGAATTTCTACATTAGCACTATTGCAGTTGCAGTATACAAATGAGATGAGAGTGTGTGAGGTCGGAAAGTTGGCCACATTTAAGGCATAGACATTTAGACGATTTAACAACAGTATAAAAGTTGAAATTGTTGCTGAATCGGACACATCACACAGAATGGTAAAATGCAGACGCTCGCTCTTCATGACCATTCACATGCATTGCCGCCTGTGATTAAAACAAGACAAAAAAAAACTCATCTCAGCTCTTCATGCATAATTTCTAATCCTGATTATAGACGTTCCTTGCATTTAATTACTGAATTACCTGTGAATTGTGGCAGAATGAACAGTCTAACCGCTATCCAGCCCATACACAGTTATGCCACATCATTGAACCAGCTATCTGAAGGACTCCATTCCCCCTCCTTTACAACGCATCACTTTCTTACCAACATGTATATTGTAGGTGGGGGGAGGGAGGGAGGGAGAGAGGGAGGGAGGGAGGATTTACATATCAAAACCCGTGTACGGCTCATAGAGCTATTACTCCCTATTGTAAACAAAAACCCTTTTCTACTGTAAAGTTTGGTTTTCACCTATAAACAGACGTGTAGTGGAGCGATAGTAGAGGCTCTCTGTGTAAAGGACAGTGTGTAATAACATAATGGCCCAAGACAAGTTGCACTGGCTCTTCGTAAAAACAGGCAGTGGGCTTGTAGACACGTGCGCGCAGTGAGATATATAGGTAAAATGGGCGTGCTGATGTAGTCTTAAAATGGATCGGTTAAAAACTCTGTTACAAAAATAACCACAAACTCAAATCACTATATACAAGGTTGCTTCGTCTTCTAAAAGGTATAAAATACTCACCGACCCTGCCACCACGATACAGCTAGAGGAGGTGGGGGGGGGGGTCCAGTCTGTTCCACAGACCTTATATCCCTGTTGGGACGCAGCAGCAGCATTTACACTGTGATGGAGGATGCAACACATTGCCCAGGTAGGTTTATTGTGCGATGATCATGGCTTCGTTAAAAATGGCAGTTAACAGTTTTACTGACGTTACCAGCTCTTTGAACGACCGACGCGGACACGTTTATAGATAGATAAGAGAGGCGACCGGACAACAGTGGCAGGGCGGTTAACACAACAGAGTAAAAACAGAAACCGTTTGCGAGTTAAAAAGATGCAGCTTGTCATTATAGCAATGCGTCTCGTCATTAAAATTCACAGGTTGTTGTGCCTCAAGTATATATATATATAGATGTATGTATGTATATATATACTCAGTAGTAAAGTAGTTAACGTATGAGGGGGGGGGGACCCCACAGTTGCTGCTATTACGCTGGCATGCATGATCAGTGTTGCCAGGTCATGACGCAGGGACATAGATGGGTAGGTGTCAGTCAGCATAGTACTAACACAGGCGTACAAAACTCCCCTGCATTGCGCACGCACGCCATGCCCATGCCGTCACAGCTCACACGCACGCACGCACGCACTCACACAGAACAGGTCGTGCGGCAACGCGGAATACGCGAGTGTAGCGTAACCGTGGCAACGCTCATCGTAACACGGGTACGTCTCTAGCCAGTACGAGATTTCGGTACATCGTTGAATCAGCTTCACGAGGAGCGGCTATACGGGGGTTCCCTCCCACGCGCGGCGTACGCGCACAGAGCGACCCGCCTCTAGGCATCATCATCCTCGTCGGACACTTCACGGACAGACTAGCGATACTCGATGCATTCTGGCAAGACTGCTAAGCAGGTGAACGGACGAGAGGCGTGTGTAGGGGGTGGGTGTGTGTAGGGGTGGGGGTGGGTGTGGGGTGGGGTGTGTGTAGGGGTGGGGGTGAAGCCGTGACTTGGATGAATGCGCCAGTGAGATGCACACGAACAAAGTGGCAAATCTCTACACGTGTATGCATGTGTGCATGCGTGCGTGCGTGTGTGCGTGCGTGCATGCATGCGTGCGTGCGTGCTTGTGCGTGCGTGCGTGCGTGCGTGCGTGCGTGTGCGTATACAAGCCATGGTACGGCCACATCTGAACGAGAGGCTGTGAACACTTGCTAACTCCACACTGTGATGTTGTGTATGGTGGCTCATGCGGTTGGCTGCTGTGGGAGGGGTACTCATGTGTGTTAGCCACACAGCCACCCTGACGTCACGACGTTAGCTAGCCACACAGCCACCCTGACGTCACGACGTTAGCTAGCCACACAGCCACCCTGACGTCACGACGTTAGCTAGCCACACAGCCTCTCGTGTCAGATGTGCGCGCTACCACCTACGCGGGGGTGGGGGGAGCACGTGATGATGATGATGACGTCACAAGCTGGATGACAACGAACACAATGAGCAGCACAGAGCAGACGATCTCCCGCTACCCGCTACCGCTACCGCTACCCGCGCGTCGAGTTACCGCACGTACGCCGGCGCCGCGCGTCCACCCTCACTGCGTCACTTCATTTGAGCAACCAGTTTTTAGTCCCTAGTAAAATCTACGTAGACTGCCGCGTGCATCACGAGTAAGCGTCACGCGCCTGCAGTGCGGGGCCCGAATGCGACGCGCACGCGCCAGTCTAGAAAATCTCTCTACGCTACCTTAATTACTATGTTTTTTTATACAAGCACATGCAAAAGCAGACTATGATACAAATTACTTTACAAATGCTCAGCGCGACCCCATGTTTCCCATGTGTCCTTCCTGTAAGCTCTCGCTCTCTCTCGCTCTCTCTCGCTCTCAAATTCACTTCGAAACACCAACCAGCAAAACAACCATCGAAAGCACATGATGCAAAAATTGTCTCTCCGCCTCGGAGGAGAACATCGAAAGGAACAAAGTTGAATTTACATCATCAGGTCCCCCGCAAAATCACTGGCTTTCTCCTACGCTGCAGCCCACCCTCCTCCGCTCTCTCAGAGCGACTATAGTCATTCCTCTCCTATTTCATTCAAGCTTCTTAGATTAACTCGCGAAAGGAAGCGACCTGATAGTGCTCGAAGGTGGCGAACGTCATTTCATTTCGGATTCAGTAATCACACAACCCTAGTTA
The DNA here is from genome assembly GCF_000485595.1 of Priapulus caudatus. NCBI lineage: Eukaryota > Metazoa > Priapulida > Priapulimorpha > Priapulimorphida > Priapulidae > Priapulus > Priapulus caudatus. The sequence continues at coordinate 44,007 of NW_014578901.1, forward strand.
CACGCATCACGACGCATCCGCGCATACACTCACGCCACAAAGCAGCGGAAAGCTACGTATGTACAGTGAAGAGCATCCGTGGGGGGGGAGAAGTAGTATGGGTCACACTGGTACTATCTCTGTTCGGCCTACAACTGTCACGTTGGTCATGGTGGCTGAGGTAAGATTGAAACCCGAGGTGTGCAAGAGAGACGGCAAAGAAGCTCGAAAGAAGAAGTTTGCAAACAAGACCGCGCCCTCCACCCCCTGAGGAAGCAGTGGGGTGCCTGGGATCTACCCCCCGGAGGAGGGTTGGGGAGGCTTCTTTCTCGTGTCTTTGACACCGCGCAAACTGTGGACGTCGCAGGGAGCCACGACGAGAGTTCGGCGGAAAAAACTCCCGAGTCGAGTAGGCACCAACTCGTTCCGTTGTCGTGTGGTAAACGCGAAGGTCAGAGTTCGGATTTTTATCGACCACATCCTTTCCTGCACTCGATGACGAGCAGAGCTTGATGAAGAGAGAGCTTCGTCGCCGTCGCCGCGGCAACGACGCGCGGGCAGCATCTTCGTCCCGGTTCCTTCGCGCGGATCACACCCTCCTCCTCGTCCTCCTCCGTGCACCGGCGTCTTCGTGGGGCCCCGCTGGGGGCACGGCCGTTATCGCACCGGCTGCCTGTTGGTTGGGTTCTGTTCTTCACATGTCGTCTGCCTTCCCCGGCGAGCGAGTCTGCCTGCCGCAACACGGGGGAGTCCGCCCCGTGAGCGAGCGAGCACACACGACGGCGACAGTCTCGCCGCGTGTAGATGGGCGCCCGAGCGAGAGAGAGAGAGAGAGGGAGCACGAGCGGGGGAAGGGAGGGCCGCTGCTCTCTCCGCGCGCCGCGTCCTGTGGCGGGAAGCTGTCGGCACGGCGACACGGTACTACCAGTGTTCACCGCCTCATCCTCCCTGCGCGCGGCATCGTGAGGCGACTCCATCCAGCCCGGAGGAGAGGAACGCGCCGCGCCACGCCCTCTCTCCCCCGCCTCCTCCCCGAGCCGTCGCGGCGCCCCCTGGCATCGTCGCCGCCGCACGATGAGGAGCGTACGTACGAGGCGCCTCCTCCTCCTCCTCCTCATCCTCCTCCTCCTCGCGTAATTCACTAGCACAAGCGCGGCGCGGCACAGCCGTCGTTAATGGCTCGCTACAGGGCTTTGTACGCACACGCCCACCATCGGTGAGTCCGTCTCCCCCGCCGCGTGCGTCGCCGNATTGTACAGCATCTTCACGAGAACCTCTTCGTATACTATATATCACACCGGCCCCATATATTATTCACTATCCCGCGCCTCCACTTCACTACTTCAGCATAGCCGCTATCGGCGGCGCCCATACCCGTATGCATCTAAGCTCGGTGTCACTATATACTATACTATATATAATTAGATATAATATATATACACATATTAAATAAAGCCGACCACGGTGTTGTGTCGTGTGTCGTGCGGTACATTGAGACATGTACAAGCTTGGCAAATGCACGTGCCCGAATTATGAGCGTAAAAGAGTTCACAGTCGGTCGCTCTCCTCCTCACATCAGCGGCTCGCACCTCCTCCTTGCACTCCTCCCGCATCAACTACACACAGGCGTAAAAACGTTAACCTAGCACAAAGCCGCGCGGCAGCGGCAGCAGCCGTCGTTACTGCTCCGCTAAGCAAGCTGGCTTTGTAAACGGCACCGCCCACTCCACACACGTGCAACCGGTACGAGGTGCCGCTCATCACCCCCGCGGTGCGTCGCCGAACGAGACAGATTGACCACGACAAAACGACGGACTGACGGCCTTCGGCTGCCTTTCCGCCCCCGCCCACGCCGCCGCGGAGACCCACTGCCGCGCCGACGCCGTCCAAAAAAGCCGACGACTCGCAGCCGACATATCGGCCGCGACGTACGGATCAGTTCGAGGGTAGGCAAGCGTCCCCCAGTACGTGACCGCGTGACGGGGCAGGGCGACGCCGTACCTCCGCCCTGCGACGCTACCTGTCGAGCTACGAAGGTCGAGTAGCCGGAACCTGCGCGCCGGGTCCTCTGCGGGAGGTACTGCTAATATATGGCGTCTTACTAGCGCGCCGCGGTCGGCTGTAGGCCGGCTGGTCTGCTGGGCGGCGGCCGCTGGTATGGAGGAGGGGCACGTGAGTTGCCCGAACCGGCGAACATGTTTATCGGCCGCGTCTGCCGTGCACCCGGCGGGTCTACGGCGGCAGCCAGCGCAAGCGCTGCAGCGGTGGCCGCCCACCCTCGAGCGGGTACCTCCTCCGTCATCGGTGTCCACAAGGCCTATGGAAGACAGGTGGTTGCTGAGCGTCTGGTCTCGAGACTAAGCGTTGCTCGATATGATATACGGACGGGCCGACCGCCCGGGGTCCGCTCGACTGCACGGCAGGCGGCGCCCCGGTCCGGCCGGCCGGCACGGCAGAACGGCACGCGGCCAAGCGACGCACGTGTAACTGTAGTGCCGGTGCGCTGCTGCTGGCGCTATGGCTGGCTGCTCACTGGCTGCGTGCCGGCCCGCGCACCCCGCGGCGCCGCGCGTCGTCGCACTCGCCATGGCGTGCTGTGCATCCCCCGGGAGCTGTATCCGCGCCTGCCGTCACTCAGCCTCGCGTCTAGACCGCGGCTGCGAATCTGGTGGCACGGTGTAGGAGTGTGATGGGATCCGAGCGCTGCTCGACCCCGTTCGAACCCTTGACGGACCCTGCAACCAACGGCACGACGACAAACAATACAATCAAACCAGACGCCATTAGACGGCTACGAAAAAAAGGTTCTCTGTTTCGTCTCACGAGCTTCTATTCGCGGCGATGTTATTGTACTATTCGCGGCGATGTTATTGTACTATTCGCGGCGATGTTATTGTACTATTCACGGCGATGTTATTGTACTATTCGCGGCGATGTTATTGTACTATTCACGGCGAATGTTATTGTAACTATGTTCACGGCGATGTCTTTCTGACTCATTCGCCTCATGGCCGCGTATGTTATTGTACTATTCGGGCGACTGTCTTACTGTTACTATTCGCCGGCGATGTATTGTCCTATCGCGGCCGATGTAGTTGTACTATTCGCTGGCGTATGTTATTGTACTTTCGCCGGCCGGATGGTTATTGTAGCCTATTTCGCGGCCGTATGTTATGCGTACTACTTCACCGGCGATGTTCTGTACCTATTCACCGGTCGATCGGTTATTGTACCTATTGCACGGCGATGTTATTGTACTCAATTCAGCTGGCGATTGTTATTTGCTAAAGGTATCTATTTCGCGGAGATGTTATTGTACCTAATTCCGCGATGTTTATTGACCTATTCGCGGCTCGTGATGTATTGTACGTCGCAACGTTACCAATTACTTTATTTTAGTATTATTATATATTTTGTTATTTAATTACGAATCCAGCGAATTGAAATCCATTGTGTGATGTTACAAATTGTGCGTCTGCCTTAATGTGCCGGGTGCGCATGCGGAGGTCGTGCACGTATTCTCGTTTCGTCGTAACAAAGCGACTCGGCGCACCCGGGCCCTCACGCCGCACGCGGCGTTTTTTTCGACGCGCACACCCCAGCCAGCGCACATGTAGCTGTGACTTGATGTTTTCTCACGGACGGGAACTGTTTATATACTTCCGGCTTAAACGGAACGTGGGAGACGCGTGCCCTCCGCCTCCTTAAACGTTCGCAGCATAGGAATCAAAAGGTAACCGCAACCAAGCCGATCATGCGAGAAGAGTCTGAGGGATCCGGCATGTCCTGATCTGTTCAGATAAACTAAACCATAACAGCAATAGAGCATGTGCTCATTTTTGATGATTCATCGCGATCCACGTCTGCGAAGTTCTGCTTTGGACATGAAAATTTTACGTATTCGCCGAAGGCCCGTGGGTCCGCTCCTGGAAATGGAACTACTACTATAGGTACGACCAGAATTTTTCACAGTGCGTCACAGACGGCACTCACCCCGACCCTCTCTCTCCCAGATCCCTCTCTCTCTCTCTCGCTACCTCCCTCCCTCCCCCTCTCTCTCTCCTTCTCTCATCTCTCTCGTTCCCCTCCGTCATCTGCTCCCTCATACCCCCCCACTCCTCTCTCTCCTCTCTCTCCACCTCCTCCGCCCCTCCCCTCCACTCTCCTCAACTCCTCACCCATCTCACTAACCTCACTCAATCTAATCCACGTCTCCAACCCCACCTCCTTCCAACCTCTCACTCTCCTCTCTCATCTCAAATCATCACCATTCACAACCCCCCACACCCACCCACACTCCCCAGGCCTGTGTTTGTGGTTACGCGCAAGGCTAGAAGACCCCACACCCACAAATAATTCCCTGTCAGTCCGTCTCTCCTCGCTTCTCCCGACCTCGGTCTGTGTGAGTACGCACCGTACGTCCCACCGATGGAGTGGTTTTTAATTCTCCCGAGAGGGTCACCAGTCTCTCTCTCCTTCTCATTCTCTTCGCTCTGCGGATCTCTGGCCTCCCTCCTTCACGCTCCTCCCACAGACCTCGTACACCCTCTCTCTCTCCTCCTCTCTCTCAGGTTCTCTCTCGGTCTCTCAACCGTGAAGGTCGCTGCCTACATTGTTCGGCTGCCCGGTCAATCCATAGGTCGCAGGAACTGGTTGGCTGTCGCATTGGTCGGTGTTTGTGCTTTCCTCGATGCCGTTCGTCCGCCGCGGTCCCTTCAAGATTGCAAACTTAATGCTGCACCACAAAGAAACGACAGTTCTGTTGCATTACACGTAGATGGTCCTTAGGCAGGTATAGTAGCTTAAGGGACCGGTACTAGAACACTTTCAGGCAGTAGTAGAATTCAACTTAGGCAAGGTAGTAGACACTTAGGCTGTAAGTGACCACTTTAGCAGGTAGCTAGACACTTTAGGCAGGTAGTAGACCTTAGGCAGGTAGTCAGACACGTTAGTCATAGGCTAGTAGACACGTTAAGCAACGTAGTAGAAGCACTTAGGCAGGTAGTAGACACTTAGGCAGGTAGTCGAACACTTAGGGCAGGTAGTCACCAGACCACTTGGGCAGGTACACGTAGGGCGAAAGTCTTTCAGAAGATCCAACATTACGTTCCGATGTCACTTAGAACACTTTAGAGAATAGCGTTAGTAGCATGCCACATTAGGCAGGCTAGTAGAACCCTTAGCAGGTAGTAGACTAGGCCGTTAGCCCAACTCTAACGACATTGTGCGCGCACAAGCACCTTCCGGTTTCCATTGTGATAATGCAGCATGCTTAGAACGCGCCAGAAACATAAAATGTGTGGATACGACTGATGAATACTACTGTAACTAGATCTGCAGTTATGCCATTTTTGTCCGCACAAAACAGTGGGCCGCCAGCAGGTTAGCACCGAGGGTTCGATAAATCGACTAAATCTGCACGTTCGTCGCCTGAACAACCGTCGTCGTTAGCCCAAAAACGTAACCTTAAACGCACCGTTATGACTAACACTCCTTCTCCTCGACCTTGCCTTCGGCTCGCCACAACCATGACACAGCGGCTCCCGCCAAGCAACCAACAATGATGTGACTCGGTTCAACGGCTGCCGGCACAACCGCTTAGCGATCCGTTTGAACCAAATCCCAGCTTACTCAGATTTAGACTCAGACGTGTCATCAACCATAAATTAGTGGGTACAAATGAGAGAAATAATTTGAGGAAAAAGACTTGCCCAGCACCTGACTCAGGCTCTCTTAAGTGGATTGTCTGTTTAATGTTTTACTTCAAACTATTTTTTTCCATCTTTTATCCCTATCTGTGGCGCAAAATGGTCGTGGTTTTTTAGGATATATTTTTTTTGAACAGTGTTTACCTCCACAGTGTCAACAATCTACAACTCTCGTCAAATGCGAGTACATGCACATGCGTGCAGCTGTGCGTCTGTGTCTAAATAGTGTATGTAGTGCCGTTGCGCATGCGTGCGCATCTGTGGTTTGTGTCTTGTCTTGGTGTCTTGTAAATGTGTATGAGTGCGTCGCATGCCGTGCATCTGTCGTCTGTGCTCTGTCGTCTGTGTAAAATCGTGTCATGTGAGTGCATGTACCTCGTCGTGTAAGATGCGTGTGTTGCGTACCTGTGTACCTGGTTGACGAGCGCTTCACATGTAGTTGCATAGTACTGAGATTTTCCCCTTCGATCAAAGTCCAGAAATGCCGAATAATAATACTTGAACTTGAGGTAGTCGGAGACGAGTGTCCGGCCGCTCGCCGCGCGCGCCCGCCGGGTCTCCCCGTCTTCCACCCCAACCACGGTCGTGAATTGCGGGAGCCCGCAACCTTGTAACTAGCAGAGAGAAAATCAATCGGTTGTTGTTCTCGCGGCAGAGTGACCGGCGCGGCGGCGGCGGCGCACGACGGCGCTCGCTTTGAAGCCGAGTGCGGAGTCGCCCCGCTGGTCGCGTAGTGAGCGCGGGTTATACAAGCGAGCGTCCTTTGTTGACAGGTAGGTCGTGTGTCGTGGGGTGGGGGGGACACTGGCCACGCATGGGGAGATTCGTGAATGAAGGTAACAAGAGAGCAGTAAAACGTGGCGGCAGGGCTACAAGAGCCGTCGTTGCTGAATGTGGGGGGGGGTGTTCAAGAGCGTTTGTGAAACGTTGGGGGGGGGGGTACAGTACACGTAGGAAACAGTCGATGACGTTTCTGCAAACGATATCTACGAACGCGAACGTGTTTCTCTCTCTCTCTCTCTCTCTAACCGTATGTTCGTGGCTGAGAGGTTAATTTATGAAATAGCAGAACGCATCTGTTTCTAAAAATAAACAGTGAGTGAGCTGGAGCGCGATACAGAACACAATGTGAGCTACGTACGAATAAAATGGGATTTAAAATTTACGATGAAACGTATAGGTCTTAATTAAATTATGATACAATAAAATATGTGGGTGTGGGTGTGGGTGTGGGTGTGTATGTGTATGTGGTTGTGTGTGTGGGTGTGGGTGTGGGTGTGGGTGTGTGGGTGTGGGTGTGGGTGTGGGTGTGGGTGTGGTGCACTGTTTATGACGTTTTTCAGCCATATTTAGAATACGTAACATTATACTGTTTTGTATCTTAAGGAATATATATCAATCACAGTGCTAAGATTACCACTATCTAAAAGTAGCTAGATAATGCACCATAGTCACGCATGCAAGCACACGCACGCACGCACGCACGCACGCACGCACGCACGTACGCACGCACACACACAGACACACACGTACACATACACACACACACACACGTACACATATACCCACCACCCCCACCCCACACGCACGCACACACGTACACACACACTCGTACACACACACATATGTAGTACGGTGTTTTAGCATTGAGACAAAGATATGGGGAAGTCCGACATATTACCCTGGAAACAGTTCGGGCGACACCGCAGCCTGCGCGCGCGCCCGTACGCACACACACACGTACACGTACACACACACACACACACACAC
>NW_014578902.1:0-1164 GCF_000485595.1 Priapulus caudatus
TCTCTCTCTCTCTCTCTCTCTCTCTCTCTCTCTCTCTCTCTCTCTCTCTCTCTCTCTCTCTCTCTCTCTCTCTCTCTCTCTCTCTCTCTCTCTCTCTCTCTCTCTCTCTCTCTCTCTCTCTCTCTCTCTCTCTCTCTCTCTCTCTCTCTCTCTTGCTCTGACTTTGCTCAACCTCTGACCTTCACCCTATGCGACCTCTGACCTCTCTCGACCTCTGACCCTACACGACGTGTCATCGCCCGCAGGTGGACGTGCACATCATGCGTCAGCCTCCGGCGGGAGAGTGGTTGTACGTCGGCACGGAGGTGACGAACAGCCACGGCCGGGTGACGCACACGCTGTCTGACGAACACCGCTGCAGCCACGGCATGTACCCCGTCAAGTGCATCGTCAGGTAAGCAGCCATCACCGCCGCCGCCGGTATATAACCGCAGCGATGGCTCAATTGGTAGAGTGCTCGCCTCGCACGTGGAAGGTCGGGGGTTCGACTCCCGGCCGGGTCGCAACAAAGAGTTGAAAAATGGCAGAAAAACTGCTTCTCTGCTTAGCCTTCAGCAAAAAGAGACAGAGTGTGCATGGAAACGGTGTCAAGAAGAGAGCCTGCACGTGGCGGCACCCGCCAGTGAAAACTGTGAATCTCTTCACTAGCCCAGTGCGCACACGAAAATTATTATATACCGCTGCCGGGGACGCCCTCTGCTGGCATCGCCATGGCGGGAGCGGGCGCCTTGCGTTGCGAATGCGAGTTGTTTGTTAGATGCATGGTGGTCTCAGCAGTAATCGTCGCTACGGGATACTGCCAGGGGGCGTCTTTGTCCGATAAAATTTGCGTTTGCGTAATTTCACGTCCTAACGTTCGCATTAATGTTACATGTTTTTCTCGTGGATTGTTGACAGAAAAGTGGTGAAGTTGCGAGTTTCTTGTGTACAGCATACAGAGGTCCGGTCTGCGTGGAAATAGTTCTAGTTCAGAATAACGTTAAGACTTGTTTCTGACACCCCCCCCCTTCCCCCGATGTTTAGCAGTTTGTGGGCCTGATCCATACGTTCGCGCGCGCACTTGTTAGTTATCGATCAACCGAGATCGTCTGCTCACGCGCTCCACAGGCTGTCGCGCGGCAGACGCCATGACGTGTTCTCTTGTTTCGCGCTGCAGGGGCGACC
>NW_014578902.1:4580-13448 GCF_000485595.1 Priapulus caudatus
CTACAGTACATTACAGTACTACTATCTCTCCTCCTCCTTGCTTACAGCTGCTGACGGACGGCTACGCGGCGCACCTCAGCCAGCTGGCGAGTCCTGGCGGATCGCGTCCGGCCGTCGGCAACGCGCGCATGATCTTGCAGAAGGGCTGCTTCGGCCTGCCGGGACAGACGAGCAAGGAGCGCCGCAAGACGACCGCCAAGCGCACCGTGTCCTACCAGGCGGCGGTGTCTACGACCGACCCCCCCGCGGCGGCGGCGGCGGCGGGCGGAGCCGGGGCAGCAGGGGGCGGCGTGGCTCGCCTAGACGCGCACAACAGCAGCATGAAGGTGCGGCCGCGCGGCACGTCGCCGCGCCCCAAGTTCGGGTTTCGCGGCGAGACGGGCGTATAGCTGTCGGCGTGCTGCAGACCCCAGGATTCACCGTGAGTCGGGCGCCCGTCTGTCGTCAGCGGCGTCGGTGGCGGCGGCGGCGGGGGGAGTGGTCGGCGCGCGGATTTTTGCTACGTGAGGTGCGAGGGATTCACGCAGCATCCCTGCTTCCTTCGTACGCTCAGCATCTCTGCGGGAAACCCACGTGGCGTCGCCGCTTCCGATAGCGTTCTGCAAAAGCATCCCCTGCGTTGTTGTAGGGGGCGCCGCTCGCGCGCGATTGCTGCCGTCGCCGGCAAGGGGTGAATCTAGGGGTTTCCAGCACGGAATCCACGGAGCGAGTCGTGCTCCGGCCTTGCCCAGAGGGGGCGCTAGCGTTGCGCAGGGAGGAGCATTCCCGCTAGGTCCCGGAAAGGGGGTCGTGAGAGGGTGAGAGGGTGAGAGGCCCGGCAGGGGGTCGTGAGAGGGTGAGAGGCCCGGCAAGGGGTCGTGAGAGGCATGGCGGGGGGAGGTGGTCGCTGGGAGGGGTCCGGGGCAACGAGTGAGTCTACTATTTGAACTCTTAGGGTGCAGATTTCTATGTCGGTTATCGTCGTTGTTGTCGTCGTTGATTGTTGTTGTTATTCACTCGAGGTTTCTCTCGTTGTCCCTGTCCCATGGCGTGTGTGTGCGTGCTGTGCGTGCGTGCGTCGCCGTGCGTGCGTGCGTGCCGTTGCTCGTGCGTGCGTCGCTGTCCGTGCGTCTGCGTGGTGCGTTGGTTGCCGAGCTGTGTGTGTGTAGGCTGTCTGTGTGTCGGTGAGCCTGAATTTCCCCTGTGTGTGGATTTACTCGTTCTTCACCCTGCTTGATAAAGCTAACCATGGTTTTTACACTCGCTTTGCTGTCGTTTGCTTTGTGTGCGTGTGCGTGTGTGTAGCTGTCAACCCTAACCTCACATGTGGTGGTCGTGTGTTGTCCAGTTAGCGACCCTGGCGGGCCCGTGTATCTGCCACAAGGTCATGCTATAGTGTAGTCGTGTGCTGTAGGGTTAGGGTTCATAGTAGTCTATGAGTTACTAAAGTCCAAGTGTCTAGATTGCCTAGCCAGTGAGCCTTGCGTGTGCTGGGCCGGCACGCTGGGCTTCAGCCGCGCGACGCGGCCGCCGGTGGACAGTCTATATATGCGGTTTCAGTTTCCACGGCAAGCGCTGGCTTCCCCCCACGCACGTCGTCCAGCGATCCCACTTAACTCGCACAGAGGCAGGTGGGTTAGGGAGTGCGGCTCCCCGTGTGACCTCTGCGTGACCTTGTGGACCCCGCGTGACCTAGTTGCTCGTGATCGGGCGCGTTCTCACTCTGCGGGTTTCGTCGTTATGTCGTTCGTGTGTCTGTCTCCACTATTTAGGCGTCCCGTGTGTTGTTGTTCCTGCATAGGCAGAGGGCAGCGCGTAGCATAATATGTAGCGTGTTGTCGTAAGAGCAGTGCATATCTCTTCTCGTCTCTCTCTCCCTCTTGTCTCCCTCTCCCTCTCCCTCTCGCTCCCGCTGCTTGTCTCTTCTCCCCTGGTTTGGCTGTGACTTGCGAGAGTTTTGCGCAGACGCTCCCCCACGGCAGCCTCCGGGCTTGTGTCGTGAACCAGCGGCATCCCATTTTCCCTCTCGCGGTGTGCCGTTGCGCGCTGAGTCGTGACGTTGTCGTGTCCACCCGAAGTATAATCCGAGTGCGACGCGTCGCCCGGCAGAGTCGTTGTATATTTCTGAGTGTTAATTATTAATTGTAATAATGATGATAATTATTTGATCGACCGTATGAGAATCGTCCGTTGCTCGATCATGATCAATTGATGATTGATTGATAAGCGTGTTGTAGCGTGAGGGAGCGAGATTGTGCGATTACAATCACATCTTCACGCTAACAACCATATGCTGACAACCATGTAATAACAATGTTTCATCTCTCTATCTTTTTCTCTGCCGCTCTCTCTCTCTCTCTCTCTCTCTTACCCTCTGTCTCTCTCTTCTCTCTCTCTCTCTCTCTCTCTCTCTGTGCTCTCTCTCTCATCTCTCTCTCTCTCTCTCTCTCTCTCTTCTCTCTCGCTCTCCTCTCTCTCTCTCACTCTCTCTCTCTCCTTCCACACTCTCCTTCTCTCTCACTCTCTCTCTCTCTTCTCTCTCTTCGTCTCTCTCTGTCTCTCTCGCTCTCTCGTCTCTACTCTCTCTCTTCTCTCTCTCTCTCTCTCTCTCTCTCTCGCTCTCTCTCTCTCTCTCTCTTCTCTCTCTCGTCTCTCTCTCTTCTCTCTCTCTCTCTCTCTCTATTCTCTCTCTTTCTTCTCTCTCTCTTCTCTCTCTCTCTCCCTGTCTCTCTCTCTCTCTCCTCTCTCTCTCCCTTCTCTACCTGCTCTCTCTCTCTCTCTCTCTCTCTTCTCATCTCTTATCGCTCTCTTCTCTCTCTCTCTCCTCTCTCTCTCTCTCTCTCCTCCTCTCTGTCTCCTCTCGTTGCTCTCTCTCTCCTCTCCTCTCTCTCTCTCGCTCTCTCTCCTCTCTCTCTCTCTCTCTCTCTCTCGTCCCTCTCTCTCTCTCCTCTCTTTCTCTCTCTCTCTCTCTCTCTTCTCTCTCATCTCTCCTCTCTCTCTCTACTCTCTCCATCTTCTCCTGTCCTGTAAAAATAGCGCCTCTCCTTATCTTCCCCTCCACTTTGTTTTTATTGATCAGTATTATATATATATATATATATAATATGTATAAATATATCATATAAGTATATATGTTTGATTGCGTGCGTGCGTGCGTGGATGGGTGGGCGTGCGTGTGCGCGTGTAAGGAATGCTTGCCGTCTTACGTCATTTACGTGTTGCAAAAAAATCTAGTCGTCGGTTCGAGTCACGGCGCGGTGGCGCCCTCTAGTAGCCATGGGCTCGCGACGCGGCGCCATTATTTGCCGTCTCCTTGGCGCCGATCATTACTAAACTGGGCTTTCCCGGAACGAACTAGTAAAAGCCCATTGTAATGAAGGGGCAAAACTCCTCCCATCGGGCCGGAAGCTTAGCCATGCGGACTCCTGAAATCAGCTCCTGGTTCCAGAAGCCCGCGATCAAACTTCGGCGACCGTGCGGCGCAAATACATGGAGCGCCCCCTTCGTACACTCAGCATACCGCCTTGCCACAATGACTGCCACTATTTTAAAGTTGGGCGGAGCTCCATGGGAAAAACCAGCGGATTGCGAGATTCGATAAACAGCGTACTGATTTTGAAAGAGGGTTAACCCTGCTAGGGCGCACAATTCCGCTTTACTATTTCGTATCACAGATTTTATCAAATCTTTCCACTGAAATAACGTCGCGATTTTTATATACTTTGCAACTCTTATTACGTGCCAAATCTTCTTACATAGGGATACCGAGTAACGTGGCTGCCTGTAAACTATCGTATGTAAAATAGGGACCGTACTTGCTGCAGTCACGGTGAATGAGCGAGAGCAGAGAGCCGCCATCTGTCGTGGAGTTTGCCGTCGGGCGAGCATTGCTGGCGTGTCACTGGACGTGGTGTGAACAGGGGGAGATGGCGAAGGGGAAATTCATTAATCTACGGGAGAAAAATACAGGAATATGAGAATTTTATTTACGATATTTATTCTTACGTTGTTGGTTATCGTGTTATTGTATTGGCAGGCGGCCACTCTAAGGGCAGCTACAGACACTTAGCGTATATATGAGAGCGGAGAGCTGGTAAGCTGGGTGCAAGCAGCCGTCCAGACCTGCTGTTCTAAGGTACCCCAACTACGAGTCTAACCATGCAGGTAAAAACATTTCACAGTAGATGATTCACAAACGCATGCGTGGCAAGCCAGGCAGTTCCGCGTGGTATAGACAGTAACTTCAGGCCATGCAGGCAGGTAGTCAGTCAAAGCATGCAAGCAGGCCAGGTAGTCATTCAGGCAGGCATGCAGGCATGGCAGTTACTAGGCCATTGCCAAGCAGGCAGTAGTCAGGCCATGCTAGGCAGGAAGTTATGCATGCAGCAAGCAGCGGTAGTCAAGCATCGCAGGCACGCGCTGTCAGGCATGCAGACAGGGTAGGCCCAGCTCACGAGGCAGGGCAGGCAGGCAGGCAGTTGGAGGCAGACGGACACAGGCAGTCAGGCAGGCAGCGGAGGCAGGCAGGGTACAGCAGCGCAGTTCAGTCAGGCAGGCAGGGCAGGCAGGCAGTCAGACAGGCAGGCACGTTAGGCAGCGCAGTCAGCAGGCACGGCAGTTTAGGCAGGCGTTAGCGCAGGCACGGCAGGCACGGGGCAGACGGGCACAGCGCCAGGCCAAGGCCAGTCCAGGCAGCAGACGCGACACGGCCAGCGCAGCACGGACCAGCCATGCAGCGCACCACGGCAGGCGATGCGCCAGGCAGGCAGGCAGGCATGGCAGGCCAGACGACGACGAGGCGCAGACAGTCAGGCAGGCTAAGCGCCCAGTCAGCTCCACGGCAGGCAGGCAGGCTAGGCTGGCAGCGCAGACAGCACGGACAGCGCGCGGCAGGCCATGGCAGTCAGGCCAGTCAGGCATGCACGGCGCAGGCAGGCCAGCCCACGGACAGGCAGCTTAGGCAGCTGCAGGCCGGCTAGCAGGCACGATGGACAGGCAGTTAGGGCAGGCGACGTGCCAGCTACGGACATGGCACGACGACAGGCCAGGCAGGCAGGCAGGCAGCACCGGACACGGCCAGGCTACGCCTCTCTCGGGTGTCGACGCTTGCAGCGTCAGCTGTGCACACCCTTTCGCAAACCACCATATCTTCATCGTTTCGCCGCCCGCCCTTCCCCCGATACTGGGGGTCGGCATATGCTTTCCATAAGCTCAGAGTATGATACCTGACGTCACGCACGAACTGCGGCCTATCTCCAAAGGTTGCCCAATGCAGAACCCCCTCAGCAACAGTCATTACTAATCAGAATCATATCATATACTTTCCAGAACATTCCCCATACAAGAAATTAGGTGTTCTATTGTCTCTGCGGCCGCTATGCATTCCATTTCGGAGGATACAGCGCAGTTTTGCGCGCTGCGTGACGTCACGATCATACTCTGAAGCTATTGGAAAACATGCTTGCACCGCATACGCGGTAACCGACGGGCGCTAGAGAGCGTCATCGCTTTCCATCGTCGATACGCTGGCGCCCTCTTATTGGTTTTTACATGTTAATTTACGCGAGAGAAATCAAAAGTAAGGTGTGATTTCGTTACGAGTTACGCTTGAGCCCTGCAGATATTGGGCGGCGGGGGCACTCGCGAGACATTACGTGTGTCGCAGGATATCGCGAGAGCTCCCTAGTCGGCGCCGTGTTCACTCGCAGGGACGGTGCCCACTGCTTTGTATACGTTACGGACGTACTACGCACGTATTGCGGTCAACGAAACCGATTTTCGGTTGATGAACACCCAAAGACATCATTGAATGTTGCAAACGTATCACTATTAGAGTTATCATTATTATTTACGTACTATTATTCATTTACTACTACTACTACACTACTACTACTTACTACTTTCTTAACTTTTAATACTACTACTAATACTACTATACTACTAATACTACTACATAATACTACTACTGCCTACTACTACTGTCGTTGTTTACCCAGATGTGTGTTTGCTGGCGCTGCGTGCGTGTGCGCAGTGCTGCGCCGCGTTCTCATCCTGAACGATCTATACTTGCAATGTGCTTGACTCAACTAAGGAGCAGTAGGCGAGACGTGTACACACAACTCTGCCCTCGCCCTCAACACCGCTATACGCCGGGCCGACGGATCGACTTGCGTGCACTGCTGGTGGTAACCATCGCGCGACAGCGGTCTGCTTACATGCCGCTGCGCATATGGGACGGTGTGAAGAGAGGAGAGAAGACACGATGAGAGAGACGCAGAGAGAGAGAGAGAAGCAGAGATGATAGGAGAGAGACGAGCAGAGAGAGAGAGAGAGAGCAGAGAGATAGAGAGAGAGACGAGAAAAAGCTAGAGAAAGAGAGCGCGAGAAGAGACGAGCCGACGGGCAGATTGAGAGAGAGAGAGAAGACAGTTAAGATGTTACGCAACCTCCTCTCCTTCTCTGTCTTTCCCATTTACTCGGCCAAATCCGCGTCCTATCTCGTTTCTCTCGCCCACTGGTTCTCCGTCATCTCCCTCTCTTCTCTCTCTCCTCCTCTCGTTCCCTCCCTCTGCTCTGCTCTTTCTCTCCTCTCCTCTCCTTCTCCTATCCTCTCTCTCTCTCTCTGCTTTCTCTCTCTCTCTCTCCTTCGCTCTCTCTCTCTCTCACTCACTCACATCACTCACTCACTCAGCTCACTTCGCTCTCTCTATCCTATCTATCTAATCTATCTATATTTCCATTCTTTATTCCATCTCTCCCCTCTTTGATTTTCACTGTGTGGGTAGTACAGGGCAAGTGTACACGTCTCAAGCTCACTGCCTGTGCCTCTGTTATTACGAACCCTGCTTGAGAGTGATGAATTCTTTATGCTTATTCATTGTTATTCTATACAAATGTCCCCGATTTGTGCTTCATGTGCCCTTCAAACTGATCAATAAATATTCAAACCACATAGTACTAAACCGAACCATCGTTACATCTCGTGTTCTGATGACTCTGTTCGCCGGGTGTTGTAGCTATACTATTCTGTCAAATCTAGTGAAACTCGTCCGGTTCCGGGGCACAATTATTTTTGAAAACGCGTTCAAAGGTCAAACCGGAACACGCACAATCGTCCGGCTATTAGGATTTTATATGTAAGATATGATTACAGGTCATATCAGGATGAATTCCGCTGTTTGTGTGTCGCGTGCGTATGTCGTCGCTGCGAACCACTGGTTAGTGTTGTCGCGCGCGTGCGTGTGTGTGTGTCGTGGCGTTGTACGTGTGTTTGGACCTAGCGCGCCGCGCCTAACCACGGTGCGTGCGCGTGTGTCGTGCGCGTTGTCGTGTGTTGTGCGTCGCGCGCGCTGATCGCCCGCCACCTCGGGGGCCCCGTGTGCTGTCCTGTGTGCCCGCCTGCGCGTGGTGTGTGTGTGTTGTGTTCTAGGGAGGGCGCTAGAAATACTGTAACAGAGCTCCACGGATTATATTATGGCAGCCGCAATTTGCCAAAAAAAAAAGGGGCGGTGAATGAAAAACCTTAGTTTGTTTTTATTTGCCTCGTGTGAAAGAATGTATGCGTAGTATATTTTTGAAAGTGCGAAGAGTTTGAAGAGTTCTCAAGCGAACTATGTATGCGAGGGGCGGCGCGTCGGCGGGGGCCGCGGGGCCCGGGCCCACCCCACTTTTTGGCAGAAAATAATCATGCTCTATATGATATTCTTGTTATGATCGGGAAAGAATGCGCAAGAAAAAGAAAGACGGAATAAGGAGGAGAGAACAGGGGGATAAAGAGCGCACCAAGAGAAGTGTTTATCCACATTACTCTGCCCCTACTGGAAATTACAAAGTTGAACGAGAAGTCCCTCTAGCCTGATACTCTATAGCAAACCAGACTTGCACCAGCGCCGTATTATACCAATACCGTGCCGGACTTCGGGGCTTGATTCCTGTAGCTTCGGACGGCCTCGGATCGAGGGCGGTCGAATTCACAGTACCTACCTTGCGATATGCCAGGCCCGTAGCCAGGCGGGCGTTTCAGCGGGATTCGAACGAACCCCCCCCCCGCCTGGGACACCACCCCCTGCCCTCAAACCCCATAAAAATTTTTCGGCCGGAAATTTGCAAGTGAATTTTCACTTCCAGGTCGCTCCATCTCTTAGTGTAAATAATTGCAATATCTGCCATCTGCGGCGGAAGGCCCAGGACCACAGTGCACACGCCCACCTCCCACACCTCCCGCCTCGTCGCTTAGGCTCCTGCGCCCTGGGTCGCTTCACGCCCGAGCAGCGGGCGCTGTACAGTGGGGGGGCTCCAGGGGTCCGGACCCCCCCTTTGCTCGCCACAATAACGCCATCCCTGAGCGGGCGCTCTAATTTGAACAAAACTTCTGGGCGACGGCCCCCAGACCCCCCCCTCTCGCGTGCTCCGCCAACCTTTGACTGGTTACGGTCCGTCGAAGCACCCACCCCTTGCGCTACATAATCCTGTAGCACGGGCCCTAGCGAGCCAAATCTGCCAACCATTGGAAAAACGAACCCCCCCTCCCCCCCATATATAAAGCTAGCTATCGGTGCCTGCATATGCGACACGCATTTCGTACTTATACTCACTACGCACGCGTACGCCACAGCGTAACTACGCGTCAGCCACGCAGAAGCCATAACGCACGCTGAGTAACCGCAGAGCGTTATACCGGGACGCTACCCAGGGCTACGTTCGATCGGCCAAACCTGCTCGGGGACCACTAGACCCTCACTGCGTTCTAGTTTTATGGTTAGACTCCTTCGTATATAGTTCCCTTTTCTTTCTCTTTAGTTTATTTGCCACTTTAGTTCTTAAGTCTTTTTAACTTAATAAATAGATTGATGTATTCTTTATGTAATATTCCTAGCAGCATGCCCTTAC
>NW_014578902.1:13458-14872 GCF_000485595.1 Priapulus caudatus
CGACGATCGCTCGGCGCCCCTGCGTCCGTCACCCGGCTATTACGACGATCGCTCGGCGCCCCTGCGTCCGTCACCCGGCTATTACGACGATCGCTCGGCGCCCCTGCGTCCGTCGACTGGCTATTACGACGATCGCTCGGCGCCCCCGCGTCCGTCGACTGGCTATTACGACGATCGCTCGTCGCCCCCGCGTCGTCCGAACGACGATGTTCACCAGGTGGCGCTGGCGGTACCGGGACCGGTGACGCTCGCGGCGTGGCGGTTGCCGTGGCTTTACGACGACGGAGGACGGCAGACGTACGCCGGCTACGGCGATCCGATGGCGGCGGAATACCCTCCTGAGTACGCGGCAGACGACCCAGGTGGCAGCACCGTGTGGATGGTGCCCGCGCCGCTGCCGCCGCCGATAGGTGCGATGGAGGCGCCACCTACGTACGAGGACGCGACGAGAGTGACGGGCGTGTCGACGGTAGTATGACGAAGGATGGTCACTTGTCGAGCGGAGAACTGCACAGACGCGATGCACCGTTTTGATTTTAATCTGCGTTTTGACCGACGAGGTCTCTACAATGTGCATGCGACAGTGATTCGTATTAATTAAACCCTGCCTGGTCACGGCACCAAATGATATAGACGTGTGATTGTTATTCTTTCGGATTAGTGTCGATTAAGTTCCTCGCATTGATCGCGTGTGCGTCGCTCAATGACGTTCGGTGTGGGGTGAATGACGTCACCCGCCGTACGATACCAAGTGATACAAGATCGCTGGCATCCCTGATCACTGCCCAAATGATGCTGCGCCGATGGCTTGCGGTCGTATAGTTATTATGCCTTGCGTTGTGTTGTGTTCCCAGGTTCCGCGTGCAAGCAATCGATGTTCTCCTCCGCGGGTAGCTCTAAGAAACGGTATCGCTAGGGTTAGGGTACACAATCCGTCGCACAGCCTGGTCGGGCTACTCCGCGGGTTGCGTGGGGGATGTGTCTTATGCGAGTAAGAGCTACGATGCGACGGGTAACGATGAAGATCACAGTACATGCGAACACGTAGGTGTAGAGTAACGGACTGCAGGTTTTATTCTACTCAAAGCACCACTAACACAGGTTATGTGAATCTTACTACACACTACATAAACACGACTTTCTTTCACACACCGACTAAATGTTAACTTCTCTTCCTGTGTGACCGAACTGTCACCGACCCGCCGCGCGCGCCGTGCGCGGACTCGCTCTACCACAACCCCATCCAGGTCCGTCTGGGGCTCAGGCCTCCATCTTTCTCTATCCTTGCCACGCGACGTTTCCACCGCAGGGGCGTAGCTACGGGGGGCCTGGGGGGGCCCGTCCCCCCCACAAATTTTCTGTGCCCCCCTAGGTGCTCCCCCCACTGAAAATTCATGCTTGATAAAAAAAAAGA
>NW_014578902.1:14882-22458 GCF_000485595.1 Priapulus caudatus
AGAGAGAGAGAGAGAGAGAGAGAGAGAGAGAGAGAGAGAGAGAGCGACAGAGATTCAGTTAATGCCGACCTTTGTAACAGCAAACAGAGCGTGAATCATTGCACACGCACACTTACACAAGTTATCTCTCAGGCGAGCCAATACAATCGGAACTAGCAACACAGTTAGAACGACAGTAGTGTCCGCTAGACGATTAAGGTACAGACTACTTACCTATACATTGCTTTTAAATTATTTATTGCACGAGCGACGCTGTGTAAATAAAGAGTTATAAAATTGAGAGACAAGGGATGCTCTCCCGTTGAAATCGCCGGCTATACCTATCACCGGGCCAGTCGGAGTTGGGCGTTGCTTTATTTGTAGGAAAATTTCGAGTTCAATGGTTCGTTTTCTGTAGCGGTTTGACAGTACGCAGCAGTATAACAGCAGCGGTTACGTGTATACAGACGACACACAGGGCTTATAACGCAAGTAAGTAAGTGAGTGAGTAAGTAAGTAAGCGCACACACGCGTGTGCCTCATACAACCATTGAAATACATAGAGACACTAGAGTCTAACTAGTATATTATTTCTATGGATCCAACGTTACGGACCGAATTTCAGCTGGGGCAATATCGTTCTGGTAGCGTGAAGCGGTGAGCGTGGGCGAACCTACACAAGCAAAACATGTAGGAAGTAATAAATTGGACGAGGAGGAGTAAACTCATAGCAATGAACCTGGATATCCTATAATATATTACTGTAATACTGCAGCTATAAAAACGAGAATAAAACTCATTACTATTTTACTCAGTACTATATCTACCTATAGTACTATCTATATCTATAATTATAGTATTATCTATATTACTATAATAAGTTTTATCCTTTCGCTAGGCTGTCGAATATTCTATTATTTAGTCGTCGATATAGTCCCTTTAACTTTGAAGACGTTTAACTTTTAATATTTATGAGGTTATGAGGCTGTATTGATTGATATGTGCGGTAACAACCCCACTTTAACCTTAAACACCCCTTCCTCTCCACAAACGACGTGACGAATGGATCTATGACGTCACAAACACACCAATACACGTGTACAGCACGTGTACAGACATCATCGACCCTGTATCAACCTCCACACGCGTCATGAATACCATGACGCAAACGGCAGACGGTTTAGCCAATCAGGAGTGAGTACAGATCACGTGATCGGATGCACTAGATGCACCCCCTCTGATGCGCCCCCTTTTGGCGCCCCCAACGCCCCGGGCGCCCCCTTTTACCACCCCCAACCCCTGTGGCGCCCCTTTCTGTGAACGGCACCCCCCTTTGGCGCCCCTCTGAACACCCCGGCGCCCCCCTCGGCGCCTTCTTTTGGCGCCCCCTCGGGGACCTAGGGTATATAAGGAGGAGAAAACACGCTGAAAAGTAGTTTTTTCAGCTGTAAAAAGTTAGAAGAACCTGACGAAGACTACCACAAGTCGAAACTAGTCGTTCATTGCTAACTTTGTGTAGCAATTTCTTAAACAAAACTTTTTCATATACATATATAATGGCAACACCAAAACAGCAAGCTAAATCCACGTGGGGTAACTCAGTTGAGCTGTGCCTCCTTAGAGGCTGTCCAGGCCTCCTCTTCACACATGTGCTTAACCTTAAACAATGTTACAGATCCCCTATTAAACCTGAAATGGAACGTCGCGTAGACAAGCTCACGACAAACTGATGTCCGGTCGGTTAGTTCGGGATGGCACCACCGCGGCGCACCACCAGTCGCTACTTCCCCGTCTACCTGCTCGTGTCCGGACTCGGATTTGCCGTCATAGGACTCTTCATGATCGCATTGGCCGTGCTCGTCGGACAGATCGCCGTTCTCTTGTTCGGCGTCGTCGTCTTCACCGGGTCGATGCCGCTGATTGGCTACGGCGTTCGGCAGACGTACATCCGGATTTGGTCGTCCCCGCGGCGAGACCCCGCCTTGCTGGGCCGACTTCGCTGTTACGACGATCACTCGTCACCCCCACGTCCGTCGAGCGCCATATTTGCGTCTTGGCGCGATATTACTAAACTGGGTTTCCGGGACGAACAGTAAAAGCCCATTTGTAATGAAGGGGAAACCTTCCCATCGGCCGGAAGCTTAGCATGCGGACTCCTGAATCGCTCCTGGTTCCAGAAGCCGCGATCACTGGCGACCGTCGGCGCAAACTACATGGAGCGCCCCCTTCGTACACTCAGCATACCACTGCCACAATGCTAGCACTATTTTTAAAGTGGGCGGAGCTCCAGGGAAATCCAGCGAATGGAGATTCGTAAACAGCGTATGATTTGAAAGAGGTAACTGGGCGCACAATCCGCGTACTATTTCGTATCACAATTTTATCAAATTTTCCATGAAATAACGGTCGGATTTTTAATATCTTTGCAACTCTTATTAGTCCAAATCTTATTACATAGGATACGAGTAACGTGGCTGCTGTAAAACTTGTAGTAAAAAAGCGTACTTGTGGCAGTGGTGAATTGAGCGAGAGCGAGAGCGCCATCTGTCGTGGAGTTTGCCGTCGGCGAGCCATTGCTGGGTGTCACTGGGAACGTGGTGTGAACAGGGGGAATGGGGAAGGGGAAATTCATTAATCTACGGGGAGAAAAATACGGAAAGAGAATTTATTTACGATATTTATTTTACGTTTTGTTATCGTGTTATTGTATTGGCAGGCCGGCACTCTAAGGGCAGCTACAGACATAGGTATATAGAGAGGGAGAGCTGGTAAGTGGGTGCAAGCAGCGGTCCCAGACCTTGCTGTTCTAAGGTACCCCAATACCGAGTCTAACCTGCAGGTAAAACATTTCACCAGTAGATGCTTTACAAGGCATGCGGGCAGCCAGGCAGTCCGGTGGATAGACAGCTAGTCAGGCATGCAGGCAGCTAATAAGGCAGGCAGGCAGTTAGGCATGCAAGCATGCAAGCAGGCAGGTAGTCAGTCAGGCAGGCATGCAGGCAGGCAAGCAGGCAGTTAGTCAGTCAAGCATGCAAGCAGGCAGGTAGTCAGTCAGGCAGGCATGCAGGCAGGCAAGCAGGCAGTTAGTCAGTCAAGCATGCAAGCAGGCAGGTAGTCAGTCAGGCAGGCATGCAGGCAGGCAAGCAGGCAGTTAGTCAGTCAAGCATGCAAGCAGGCAGGTAGTCAGTCAGGCAGGCATGCAGGCAGGCAAGCAGGCAGTTAGTCAGTCAAGCATGCAAGCAGGCAGGTAGTCAGTCAGGCAGGCAGGGCAGGCAGGCAGTCAGACAGGCAGGCACGTTAGGCAGCGCAGTCAGCAGGCACGGCAGTTTAGGCAGGCGTTAGCGCAGGCACGGCAGGCACGGGGCAGACGGGCACAGCGCCAGGCCAAGGCCAGTCCAGGCAGCAGACGCGACACGGCCAGCGCAGCACGGACCAGCCATGCAGCGCACCACGGCAGGCGATGCGCCAGGCAGGCAGGCAGGCATGGCAGGCCAGACGACGACGAGGCGCAGACAGTCAGGCAGGCTAAGCGCCCAGTCAGCTCCACGGCAGGCAGGCAGGCTAGGCTGGCAGCGCAGACAGCACGGACAGCGCGCGGCAGGCCATGGCAGTCAGGCCAGTCAGGCATGCACGGCGCAGGCAGGCCAGCCCACGGACAGGCAGCTTAGGCAGCTGCAGGCCGGCTAGCAGGCACGATGGACAGGCAGTTAGGGCAGGCGACGTGCCAGCTACGGACATGGCACGACGACAGGCCAGGCAGGCAGGCAGGCAGCACCGGACACGGCCAGGCTACGCCTCTCTCGGGTGTCGACGCTTGCAGCGTCAGCTGTGCACACCCTTTCGCAAACCACCATATCTTCATCGTTTCGCCGCCCGCCCTTCCCCCGATACTGGGGGTCGGCATATGCTTTCCATAAGCTCAGAGTATGATACCTGACGTCACGCACGAACTGCGGCCTATCTCCAAAGGTTGCCCAATGCAGAACCCCCTCAGCAACAGTCATTACTAATCAGAATCATATCATATACTTTCCAGAACATTCCCCATACAAGAAATTAGGTGTTCTATTGTCTCTGCGGCCGCTATGCATTCCATTTCGGAGGATACAGCGCAGTTTTGCGCGCTGCGTGACGTCACGATCATACTCTGAAGCTATTGGAAAACATGCTTGCACCGCATACGCGGTAACCGACGGGCGCTAGAGAGCGTCATCGCTTTCCATCGTCGATACGCTGGCGCCCTCTTATTGGTTTTTACATGTTAATTTACGCGAGAGAAATCAAAAGTAAGGTGTGATTTCGTTACGAGTTACGCTTGAGCCCTGCAGATATTGGGCGGCGGGGGCACTCGCGAGACATTACGTGTGTCGCGAGATATCGTGAGATGTCCCTAGTCGGCGCCGTGTTCACTCGCAGGGACGGTGCCCACTGCTTTGTATACGTTACGGACGTACTACGCACGTATTGCGGTCAACGAAACCGATTTTCGGTTGATGAACACCCAAAGACATCATTGAATGTTGCAAACGTATCACTATTAGAGTTATCATTATTATTTACGTACTATTATTCATTTACTACTACTACTACACTACTACTACTTACTACTTTCTTAACTTTTAATACTACTACTAATACTACTATACTACTAATACTACTACATAATACTACTACTGCCTACTACTACTGTCGTTGTTTACCCAGATGTGTGTTTGCTGGCGCTGCGTGCGTGTGCGCAGTGCTGCGCCGCGTTCTCATCCTGAACGATCTATACTTGCAATGTGCTTGACTCAACTAAGGAGCAGTAGGCGAGACGTGTACACACAACTCTGCCCTCGCCCTCAACACCGCTATACGCCGGGCCGACGGATCGACTTGCGTGCACTGCTGGTGGTAACCATCGCGCGACAGCGGTCTGCTTACATGCCGCTGCGCATATGGGACGGTGTGAAGAGAGGAGAGAAGACACGATGAGAGAGACGCAGAGAGAGAGAGAGAAGCAGAGATGATAGGAGAGAGACGAGCAGAGAGAGAGAGAGAGAGCAGAGAGATAGAGAGAGAGACGAGAAAAAGCTAGAGAAAGAGAGCGCGAGAAGAGACGAGCCGACGGGCAGATTGAGAGAGAGAGAGAAGACAGTTAAGATGTTACGCAACCTCCTCTCCTTCTCTGTCTTTCCCATTTACTCGGCCAAATCCGCGTCCTATCTCGTTTCTCTCGCCCACTGGTTCTCCGTCATCTCCCTCTCTTCTCTCTCTCCTCCTCTCGTTCCCTCCCTCTGCTCTGCTCTTTCTCTCCTCTCCTCTCCTTCTCCTATCCTCTCTCTCTCTCTCTGCTTTCTCTCTCTCTCTCTCCTTCGCTCTCTCTCTCTCTCACTCACTCACATCACTCACTCACTCAGCTCACTTCGCTCTCTCTATCCTATCTATCTAATCTATCTATATTTCCATTCTTTATTCCATCTCTCCCCTCTTTGATTTTCACTGTGTGGGTAGTACAGGGCAAGTGTACACGTCTCAAGCTCACTGCCTGTGCCTCTGTTATTACGAACCCTGCTTGAGAGTGATGAATTCTTTATGCTTATTCATTGTTATTCTATACAAATGTCCCCGATTTGTGCTTCATGTGCCCTTCAAACTGATCAATAAATATTCAAACCACATAGTACTAAACCGAACCATCGTTACATCTCGTGTTCTGATGACTCTGTTCGCCGGGTGTTGTAGCTATACTATTCTGTCAAATCTAGTGAAACTCGTCCGGTTCCGGGGCACAATTATTTTTGAAAACGCGTTCAAAGGTCAAACCGGAACACGCACAATCGTCCGGCTATTAGGATTTTATATGTAAGATATGATTACAGGTCATATCAGGATGAATTCCGCTGTTTGTGTGTCGCGTGCGTATGTCGTCGCTGCGAACCACTGGTTAGTGTTGTCGCGCGCGTGCGTGTGTGTGTGTCGTGGCGTTGTACGTGTGTTTGGACCTAGCGCGCCGCGCCTAACCACGGTGCGTGCGCGTGTGTCGTGCGCGTTGTCGTGTGTTGTGCGTCGCGCGCGCTGATCGCCCGCCACCTCGGGGGCCCCGTGTGCTGTCCTGTGTGCCCGCCTGCGCGTGGTGTGTGTGTGTTGTGTTCTAGGGAGGGCGCTAGAAATACTGTAACAGAGCTCCACGGATTATATTATGGCAGCCGCAATTTGCCAAAAAAAAAAGGGGCGGTGAATGAAAAACCTTAGTTTGTTTTTATTTGCCTCGTGTGAAAGAATGTATGCGTAGTATATTTTTGAAAGTGCGAAGAGTTTGAAGAGTTCTCAAGCGAACTATGTATGCGAGGGGCGGCGCGTCGGCGGGGGCCGCGGGGCCCGGGCCCACCCCACTTTTTGGCAGAAAATAATCATGCTCTATATGATATTCTTGTTATGATCGGGAAAGAATGCGCAAGAAAAAGAAAGACGGAATAAGGAGGAGAGAACAGGGGGATAAAGAGCGCACCAAGAGAAGTGTTTATCCACATTACTCTGCCCCTACTGGAAATTACAAAGTTGAACGAGAAGTCCCTCTAGCCTGATACTCTATAGCAAACCAGACTTGCACCAGCGCCGTATTATACCAATACCGTGCCGGACTTCGGGGCTTGATTCCTGTAGCTTCGGACGGCCTCGGATCGAGGGCGGTCGAATTCACAGTACCTACCTTGCGATATGCCAGGCCCGTAGCCAGGCGGGCGTTTCAGCGGGATTCGAACGAACCCCCCCCCCGCCTGGGACACCACCCCCTGCCCTCAAACCCCATAAAAATTTTTCGGCCGGAAATTTGCAAGTGAATTTTCACTTCCAGGTCGCTCCATCTCTTAGTGTAAATAATTGCAATATCTGCCATCTGCGGCGGAAGGCCCAGGACCACAGTGCACACGCCCACCTCCCACACCTCCCGCCTCGTCGCTTAGGCTCCTGCGCCCTGGGTCGCTTCACGCCCGAGCAGCGGGCGCTGTACAGTGGGGGGGCTCCAGGGGTCCGGACCCCCCCTTTGCTCGCCACAATAACGCCATCCCTGAGCGGGCGCTCTAATTTGAACAAAACTTCTGGGCGACGGCCCCCAGACCCCCCCCTCTCGCGTGCTCCGCCAACCTTTGACTGGTTACGGTCCGTCGAAGCACCCACCCCTTGCGCTACATAATCCTGTAGCACGGGCCCTAGCGAGCCAAATCTGCCAACCATTGGAAAAACGAACCCCCCCTCCCCCCCATATATAAAGCTAGCTATCGGTGCCTGCATATGCGACACGCATTTCGTACTTATACTCACTACGCACGCGTACGCCACAGCGTAACTACGCGTCAGCCACGCAGAAGCCATAACGCACGCTGAGTAACCGCAGAGCGTTATACCGGGACGCTACCCAGGGCTACGTTCGATCGGCCAAACCTGCTCGGGGACCACTAGACCCTCACTGCGTTCTAGTTTTATGGTTAGACTCCTTCGTATATAGTTCCCTTTTCTTTCTCTTTAGTTTATTTGCCACTTTAGTTCTTAAGTCTTTTTAACTTAATAAATAGATTGATGTATTCTTTATGTAATATTCCTAGCAGCATGCCCTTAC
>NW_014578902.1:26057-41902 GCF_000485595.1 Priapulus caudatus
GTTAAGAAAGGAGAATGTTAAGAAAGGAGGATGTTAAGAAAGGAGAATGTTATCGTTTTGTAATATAGGGTATGAGCATCCTTTCACTCCTTTATCGTTTCATGGACATTAATCTTTAGTGAGCTTCATGTCTAGCTAACGTCAATCTCGTAGGCCTACAAAATAAAGTTATTCGTCATACTTTTATAATGTACATCGTTTACATCATATACAACTGTTTTCATCGTTTTTAGCTCATCTGACATAGTCGGATGCAGCTTGTAGAATCGCATGAGCGTCCGTGCGTCCGTCCGTGCGTCCGTCAACAGTCTAAATCTTACCCGCTAGACGTACGGTCTTGATATTCGGGATGTCGAAGGGGGGGGGGGTCGCGAAAAGGACTCGGGATGTCGAATTTGGGAGTCGAGGGTCAAAGGTCAAGATGTGTCAATGGAGGGGGAATATTTCCCCCTTAACTTAAGGTATAGGAGGAAATACGGAATTGCGGCACAAATCTCAACGGCTCGACCTACGCTCTTAATATTCGATGTATAGTGTGATGGGGAGGAAACCCATCACCAGCGCGAAATCACCAGGCGGGAGGGCGCGCTTGATTCGGTTGCCAGTGAGTTTATCAGAAGAATACCCGGCTACAGTACACGTCAGTTGAGCACTCGTTCTGCAAAGTCGCTCTGCGGCACTTGTTATTCACGTATAACCGGATTGGGGTTTTTGAGAAAAGAATTTAAATATATTACTTATGTATGTGTCACAGACAATGTGTCACAAATTTTATCCTATTTTTCTCATATCGTTATGTTATATATATTATATAATTATAATATGATAGCACAATAAATTGTGGATAAACCGACAATGAGCACCGAGGACGTCTGGTCTCTGCAATCTTTCGGCCTTATTCTCTACTTGAGAAGAAAACATATCTATACAGTCAGCTATCACTAAAGGTAAATTTGATTTTCCTCACTCCTGATTCAGTAATAACGTGTATTACGTAAACCATGTGTCACTGCTTAAAGAGAGATCAACGAGATTAAAGAGAGATAAAGAGATAAAGAGATAAAGAGATAAAGAGAGATCAACGAGGGAGAGATTAAAGAGATTAAAGAGCTTAACGAGAGATTTATTAAAGAGAGATCAACGAATTCCCTCAAAACCAAATCGATTTTTGCGTAGAATTTACACCAAGGCTTCCTTTCCTGTAATTACGTGGACGTACTATATACTACTTTCTTGTGTTTATCCTCGTGTTACTGTAGAAAAAGAACATTACCAGAGGTGGGGATAAGAGAGGTGGAGATGGAGTTGGATTGCAGTATTGTGTATATAGTAATGTTGTACCTGGAACTATTCTTCTTTTGATAAATGTATACGAAATTAACAATAACATTTTTTGTTATAAACATTGTGGTGGCATTTTTAATATCAATCGATATATACAACAGAACAGCATTAAATGGTATATATATATATATCATATAAATGCCAAATTCGTAACATTTCACGGTTTATATAAATTAATATTTTATACGATTTATACAAATTACGGTTATACAATCTATACAGATTAGTTAAAACTACATCCCAACAACGAGTTTTCTCTTTCGCGCAGATATAAAACACTTACACATTACACATTACACTGTGCACGACAATGTAAACAGTGATGTGCCAATATTGATGCGTCACACCAGGGGGCATTGCGAGTCGGGATGGAACAAATGAATGAGAGTGGCGTGAACCTATGCAGGAGGGAAGGAACAACAGAGTGGAGTGTGGAGTGAACCTATGCAGGAGGGAAGGAACAACAGAGTGGAGTGTGGAGTGAACCTATGCAGGTGGAGGGAACATCAGAGTTAAGTGAACATAAACAGGAGCAGGGAACAATGATAGGGACGCGAGTGACCACACGCACTCCACCACTCCCCCGCGCACATCCCACCCCCCACCGCGGGAGACAGATGGACCGAGAGCCGGGCGCAGCCAACATTGGACGGTGGTCATCAGGATATCCGGCCCCCGCGCTCAGTACCCGTCCGGCAGACCTCCCTTGCGCCAGTCGGAGCAGGCGAGCAGCGAGCGTTGTTCGTTCGAGCGCAAAACCTCGATCGCTTGCACTACCGAGTCGCCGACGGAGAACTCGCGCAGCTGGTGCCCCCTGGTGGCGAGTCCACGCAGGATGCTCTGCAAAGACGTACGGCGAGATCGTTAAATGGCGGCGGGGCAGCAAGCGCGTGACGGCGTGACGGTCTAGTAGAGTAGTTACGTATGTAGTAGTAATAAAGTAACTCAGTAAACTAAGTCCCTGTAGTTACTAAACTACAATAACTAAGTAGTTATAATGTGACTAAGTAGTATAAGAAATAGGTAGCTATGTAAGTGGTAGTACTAAAATTACCAAGTTAAGTAAACTAAGTACTTGGTTTTTAGTTCCAAGTAACTTAAAAACGTGAGCTTTTTTATACGAAAAAGAAGACGCGCTCCGCAACACATTCTCGAGACTTCTCCTACGACATATCTGCAGCAATTGCTCTACTAACAAATGCGATCGGTTTGTTACAATGGCCTTCTTCGTCTTAATTTGGCACCGATTTGCTCTCGCTTGCTACATTCTGAGGGTAAATTCGCTTAGGACGTCGTTAGGGATGTTACAGGCTAACGGTCCATTAGGAGTGTTCCCAACTTTGATATTATTAATGATTAATGATTAATGATTAATGATTGATAATCCTAACCCTAACCCTAACCTATAACATAACCATTAACCATTAATGGATTTAACATTTTACTCCTAATGGAGTATCACCCCTGTTACAGCTCCCCATATCGTTACCTTACTGAATCCTGCCTCATATGTCAGCTCATTAGGTATCAGCTGATGATGCAGCCTCTTCGTATCTATGGCAACGTTGAGCGGCTGCTCGAACCAGTGGTTGTGTGCGAACGCCTGAAATAGTGCAATTAAATGTCATGTAAAATACTGCAATCGAACATCAGGTTGATACTGCAATCAAACGTCAGGTAAAATACTGCAATCGAACGTCAGGGAATTACTGCAGTCAAATGCCAGGTTAATACTGCAAGCAAAAGTCAGGTAAAACACGGCAATCGAACGTCAGGTAAAATACTGCAATCGAACATCAGGTTGATACTGCAATCAAACGTCAGGTAAAATACTGCAATCAAACAAAATACTGCAATCAAATGTCAGATCAATATTGCAATCAAACGAAAGGGTAATACCACAACCGAACCGGGCAAATGCCGTAATTACGTGTCAGAAAAATCAAATGTAGCAAACATGGCAGCCATCTGTGACTTGTGCTCCCACCTCTGAGCGGCTACCCACACGTTGCAAAATCCTACATATATCACACATGCAATCTTATCACAGTGTTATCCACAGCAAACGACTGCCGAACGCTCGCTTGTTTTCGCGCCGAACCCAAGGCCACACACTTACACACAACAAAAGCTCGTTTTCGTCAGACGTCAGTTCTCAGTATGTTATACGCGGCAAACGAACGCCGACCGTTCGCTTGTTTTCGTACCCTACCCCCAGAAGAAACAAAAACTTTTTTGGTTGTCCCGGAGGACAACACAAGGAGTAGCATATGGGTGTCCTCTCAAGAGTTTTGGTGTCCGCGCTATTAATTTAAACATGTGCTCATGTGCTCTGCTCACGTGATTGCTCAGTGCTGTAAATCAAAAGGCCCTAATCATGTACATTTTGTACGTATGCAGTGACAGCAGACATGGCCATTCGCATTGTTTCACTCAGTATATGAGAGAATAACATATTGTAATGTGGTAAACTGATTCTGGGATCACATGACGTATTAAAAATAGTACCATAAGAAGTTGGCATGAAATTTATTCATAAACATTACATTAAGTTAACTACACTACTAACATTACTAACACTCGTGTCAAGGTCAACAGATATGAGTAAAAATTTGAAAATGAACACGAAACTGTGTTGTTAAACACGTTGATGTTGATACTTTGTATCAAGCAAGCAGACAATGCGTCTAGACTGTAGCGTTTGGCAGCGTATTGTGGCAACCCTGGCCGTATGTAAAATGAACGCGCGCATTATGAAGATAAAATTTATAGAGTTGACACCGGGGACAACGGCACGGAAGCAATTTGTAGTTGCCCGAGAGAAAATCCAGTCGTCACGGACGACCGGACGACTGTTAAAATTGAGCACTGCTACCCACCGCCACACTCTTACACACAACAAAAGTTATACATATCCTTATACGACGTTACCCACGGCGAACGAAACACCAACTGTTCGCTCGTTTTCGTCGGTCGTCAGTTCTAAGCAACGTTCGCTTGTTGTCCCGACTGTTCTCTTGTCATTGCCGCGCACTCACCCAGGTCGTCGCGGAGGGGATCAGCGACCCTCCCGAGGCGCCGACGACGAGTCTCACGTCGCCATGGCGATCGACGAGTATCGCCGGGCACATCGACGATACGGGTCGCGCGCCCGGCCGGATGAAGTTGGACGGCGACGGCGGGAGGTCGAAGAAGTTGGTCGAGTTCGGCGACGAGAAGTCGTCCATCTCGTTGTTCAGGATCACGCCAGTAGATGGCGACCTTCGCATCGCGCCGAACCTGCGAAACAAGAGAGCATCGCTAGTCCGGCCCACGAGAAAAACAAGAGAGCGTCGCTCGTTTAGCGCTTGAGAGAAACAAGAGAGCGTCGCTCGTTTAGCGCTTGAGAGAAACAAGAGAGCGTCGCTCGTTCACCTCAAGAGAAACAAGAGTGTCGCTCGTTCAGGAAAGGAGAGAAACAAGAGAGCATCGCTTGTTCAACGCTTCAGAGATACGAAAAGAGCTTCACTTTCCACGCTTGAGAGAGAAACAAGAGAGCGTCGCTCAGCCGGCGCTCAACAAAAAAACAAGAGAGCATCGCTTACAGCGTGTTGATGGTGCTAGTGACGGACACGGCGTCGCCGTTGCTCGCGACAACGGCGACGTCAGACGTGCCGTGGTCGTCCCCGCCGCCCGTCTTCACGCCATAGTACTCCGGGTCGTGGGTGCTGCCATCTGTGATGCGCGCCCGCAGACCCGCCGCGTAATCGCTCGAAGTCACGTTGTTCACCAGCTGTCGAAAGCAATCGCGTTGCCACGGTGAGAGAGAAATTCGGATCGGTCGTTGGTTGGCGTAACGAGACGAGGCTCGTTAGCGTCCTAACGAGGTTACGCCCCCGCCCGACGCCGACAGCATTCGTTACCGACATTTGAATGTCGTACTTAATTACTGCCGCTTAAACGTCACACTTACTTTTTTTTTTTTTTAATTTCACTTTGTAACACATATAACAAACGATGCGATTCACTACGCAAATGATTAACAAAGAGTCAAAATTAACGGTCGTTATACGAACGATAAACGAGGATCGTTATATAATGCGATATTTTTCGCACACCGATTAGCATTGTCATTGAAAGATTTTGCCACTCTCGTTATTTTAACGACATTTTCCGCCGATAGATGGCGGAACGTGTACGCACCTGAGTCATGTTGACGTATGCCGGGTCTCCGAGCAGGAGTCTGTGAGCGTAGCCGAACTTGAACGCCTCGGCAACGCGATGGTACGTCAGCTGCGTGACGTCGTCCGTAGCAATGCTGCCCGAGTCGAACTTATACCCTGCGAGAGACAGACGCGGGATAAGAAGACTATAAGACAGCGTGATTGACTAGCAGAAGATAATGAAGACAGAATGAGAATAAATTTATGAATAGAATTATACAGAAGACAGATGAATTTACTAAGATGAGAGAACAGATGATGCAAGAGAACAGACAAAACCTGGGAGCACGGATAAATTTCGTCGAATCGATTGTGACGAATACGTTCGGTTCCTAAGACGATCTTGGCTGTGTTAGTGGAGATATTTGTAGGATGGAACTATTGACAAAAATACTTTGGGGACTTTCTGTAAGAATACTGTTCTTAGCTTTAGCCTCGATGGCGTGACGGACTCGATGAGCATTAGAGACATGGGGAGAAGCTTGACATATACATCTATACATGCATATATACATACACGCTTGCATACACATACTTATGTCGATATTATATATATATTTATATTTAAATGTGTGCGTGTGTGTGTATGTGCGTGCATGTGTCGGTGTGTGTGTGCATGAGTGCGTGCGTTTATGAGTGCGTGCGTACGTGCGTGTGTGCGTGTGTGTATGTCAGTAGGTGTGTATGTGTGCGTACGTGCGTGTGTGCGTGCGTTTATGAGTGCGTGCATGTGAGCTTAGTATGGACGTCACAACGCCACCGCCGACGCCACATTACCGTCGAGAATGGCCGTCGCGAGCAGGAGCACGGCGCCGCCACCAGGGGGCGGCACCGAGTGCAGGACGTCGCCGTCTCGCTGCATCTTCACGCTGATCGCATCGCGAACCTTGACCTCGTAGCGCCGCAGGTCGTCCATGCTCATGTTGCCACCTGGTGGGGAAAAAAGTCATGGTGAGTCAGCAGCATTGTGTATAATACTGTCAGTCATGCCATCAGAGGAATAAATACATGCTATCACTTTATACCTCATGCTTGCGAAAAATTACTATAAACATAATATTATTAACAACAACAACAATAATAATAATAATAATAATAATAACGACAAAAACAAAAAAAGCTGAAGAAAAAAGAACAAAAAAAAGAATAAAAAAAAAGAAGGAGAAAGAGAAAAGGAAAGAAAAGAAGAACAGAAACAGAAAATGCAGCAGCAGCAGCAGCAGCAGCAGCAGCAGAAGAAGAAACAGAAGAAGCCCCCGCCACCGTCGCCCCCGCCGACGTGACTCACCGAACTTGTTGACGTCGGCGACGAGCTTCTCGCCGATCTCCCCGTCGTAGAAGATGGCGTCGCTGCCGTTGAGCGCGATCGCCTCGAGCGTGTCAGCGAGCCGCGGCACACGCATCACCTCTCCCGCGCGGTACAGCTTGCCCGTGCGCGGGTTCACGAGGAGGTCCCTGCATGCGCGCGCGCGCGGAAACACAAGAACGTCACGCGATATGTAACGTCACGCGATGCTGCGAGATGAAACGTCATGTGATAACGACGCGAGACGCGACACACAACAACGCGAGACATCACGTCACGCGAAACAACGATGTGTTATGCAGTTACACAGTAAAACAACATCTATATAGTCTATATAACAGACACCTGTGTCTATGAAGCTAACTAACTTCATGGCTCTTCCTCCTCAAGTGGCAGTTATACAATAAAACCATTTGTACACAACAGACACCTCTGTATAAAGGACACCTTCAGTACTCCCACCTTGAGTGGCAGTTACACAGTGAAACCACCTCTTCACAACAGCCACCTCTGTATAAAGGACACCTCTCTGTAAAGGACACCTCTCTATAAAGGACACCTCTCTATAAAGGACACCTCTCTATAAAGGACACCTCTCTGTAAAGGACACCTCTCTATAAAGGACACCTCTCTATAAAGGACACCTCTCTATAAAGGACACCTCTCTATAAAGGACACCTCTCTATAAAGGACACCTCTCTGTAAAGGACACCTCTCTATAAAGGACGCGCGGCAACTGACCTCATGCTCTCCTGCTGCATGATCAGGTCGGCCTTGATCTGAATCTTCCTGGCGAGACAGCCCGGACAGTTCTTGAGGAGAAATCCCTTCCGGCACAGCCGCACGGTCGGCATTATGAGATCCTTCCAAGGAAGTTTTCCGTATCGATCATGCGCGACCCGGTAACCGCGCAGCTCCCCGGGAACAGCGACGGCTAGGCCACCTGGTGGGGGAAAAACGCACGTGAGCGAGTCTCTTCTCGGATGTATATCGCGTTAGGTCAAAGGAGGGTCGTGGGGGGATACAGTACGATGCTAAACTATTACGGTAGATCACAGTAAGTCTACAGTAAGCACGGGATCTACTTCTCAGTTGAAGTACTAGTCAGTAACTCAAATAGCACGTGCTTATCATGATTCTCATGTTATTTAATGGGATATAGCATACACTTATCACCTTGTAATAATCACGTCGATGGAATAATCGAATATTAATGTCGTTAATCTAACGAGCTGTGAATCTTAGAATTATAATCTCTAGGAAATAAAAACTCTCTTATCTAATCTCGAATATATAATCTTAATCACTAGTAATTTCTCTGGGTTAATGCCTCAGCGCCTGCGTTACGGCGAGCTGCCATCTTGTACCGCTCACCGAATTGCGACGCGTCCGAATCGCCCTTGAACATATCCTCGGTGGCTCCACCTGGTGCCTCTTCGCGAGCGTCGATGACGACCGCCTCTTGTTTCTCTCTATCGGATTAAGACAACAGAACATCAACTTGTCATCAATGCTAGGGTTTCCATGATCGCACCGCACTAGACAAGACTCTTTAGACATTAATTTTTAAAGCGCGAACCATTTTTTCGCCGGCATTGCATCACATCATGTTCTTCATAATATTACGAGCACTCCTCCCTTTCCTCTACCCTCTACCGGTGGGTGGGCATGACACTACGGCACGCGGTTACAAAAACAAAATGGCATGCCTCTGTAGCATAAAATTATGCCCTCTATATTACTTCACCGTCCCATATTATATGGCCTCTGTCCATTTGCAACAAAAAAGCTAACATCCTAAGCAAATAACATACTATGTATAAATTTAGTATGAAAATAAAATAAATTCTAATAAAACTAAACTATAAATCGAACAAAAAAGCCAATAAAACAACGAAAAAACGAAACGAAACGGAAAAAAACAACACCATACACAGAAAAATACGCGCAAGCAAAAAAACAAAGCGAGCGCGAAACGGTCGCGTCACCGTGGCGACGGGAGGATGCTGGCACTGACCTTGAGTAGACGGTCATGAAGAAGCCGCCGCCGACGCCCATGCTCTGCATGCTCAGCACACCATTACACAGCAGCGTCGCAATGGCGGCGTCCACCGCCGAGCCGCCCGCACGCAGCGCGTCGCTGCAACAAACACACGAACGTGCCGTGAGACGACGAGCATCAATGTGTGCGTGTGTGATGCAAATCTGGCATCGTGGTTCACAACACTCTAGAGCGTTTCGACTCGCAAAGTCAGAGGGAATGTTCACAGATCCCGCGAGATGTCGTATACAGACTTGGTATCTGCTCACAACTGACAAGAATGAAGTAACACGCGGACTGGCAGAAAACTCACCACGACACAATTTCTCAAATGCTTGAGTACAGGGTTTGCTGTCTGTGAGCAAATACGGGGTGTGCTCAGACTGTATGATGTATGGGCTAAAATGCCTAACTGCAGCAGCGATTGATAACGCTTCAATTTCACATGGAAGCCACGTGACCTGATGTTTCCTGAGCTTAGCACTGAAAAACCCTGCTAACAGCAGCTTGTTATTCCTGGTTACATAGAATGTAGCCCCTACTCCACGATTGTTCACAGATCCGTCTGTCACGATCCAAAGCTGGTCGGAAGACCTAGGTAGTGAGATGCTCTTGTGAGAATTCAAAGATTTCTGGGCACGAGCGAAATGTTCACAACCTGTATCGTTCCACACAATCTTGTCTGCAGACAGTCGACCAGCTGTAATGTCTTCTAGTGGAGCTAATAAATGCGAGCATCCGGGTAGTACACGAGCTAGCATTTTGTATGCTCCAAGGAAGGACCGTAGGCCTTGGACAGTTTCTGGTTGAGGACATGAAGACAAAACTGCAATCCTATGTGGACTAGCAGACAGTGTTCCTTGTGACCAGACCCAACCCAAGATGTTAGTGGTCTTTGGACAAATAACTGTCTTTGAAGGAGACAGACACAAACCAGACCTGTCTAGAGCAGATAAAACTCGCTCCCAGTTGACCAATAACTCTACCGGGCTGTTTCCTCCACAATACAAGTCATCTGCCAACTTAGCCACACAGCCATCCTGGATACAGTCTCCAAGAACTCTGCTCATTAGCTCTTCCAGTGCAGTTTCCGAACCAGGCATGCCCATTGCACACCTTGTGTAAACACGCACACCACGAAAGGGGGTAGCAACTCCACAGTATTTCATAGATGTCTTTGATAACGGGATCTGGTAGAAAGCACTTGTGAGGTCTGTTGCAATGATATACTTCCACTGTGCGATAGTGCGAAGTGTAGATCGCATTTGCAACATGCTGCTGTAGTACCATCACCCCTGATTCAACCACTGGACATGATGGACGCCACTGATGAACTGCATATAGTTCCCCAAATAGCGCCATCAGATTTACATGCAAAATCTACACCACAATGTGTAAATGACGATACATCAATGTCGTGTGAACCTGACCAAGTAGAGGCTCCAACTACAAGACCACGACGTGCCCGGAAGCCCCCAAAGTATTTGAAAGACTATGTAACATAGTAGCTGTGCCGCTCAGCATCTGTATATACGTTTGTTTACGTCAAGAAACTATGTACTGTAAAAATGTTGGTATTTCATATACCATTGTCAACCATTATTGTGCATGTGGAAGAAGAAAGAAGAGGTTGCGCCACTACATGTCACTATACATGTATAGTGACAAGTGTGTACTACGGGAGTAGCAGTACAGTACAGTACTTATCTCCCTTCGTGACTGCGGGTCAGCTGACCGTACACGTCATCGCGTCGTCTTGGACCCGCCATCTTTTGCTAGGAGTTTCGGCGAGTTCGGGTCGTACTACATTTATGGACTTTATAAAGGTATGAACCTTCACCTATATTTCGTTGTGTACTGGC
This sequence comes from Priapulus caudatus, assembly GCF_000485595.1. Lineage (NCBI taxonomy): Eukaryota > Metazoa > Priapulida > Priapulimorpha > Priapulimorphida > Priapulidae > Priapulus > Priapulus caudatus. The sequence goes on from NW_014578902.1 coordinate 36,813, forward strand.
GCTGCATATGTTAGATACAATAATGTAACCCAAACCCAAGAGGATAGGGTAGCTTTATAGGGTCTCCTCCCTATCCTCTTGGGTTTGGGTTACATTATTGTATCTATGCTTATGTGTGCACGCGTGACTCTTCAGTGCTAAGACTTTGAGGAATAACAGCATAAATACCTGGTGTAAAGTTGTCGAAGTGTTCAAAAAGATAGGTGAGATGTCCATGTTGATAGATAAGTGTTAAAAAGCCCGATCATTTTACGTTTTGGGGATAAATTTTTGGTCACATCAGTTGGACCATTTGCTTAGATTACATCTATGGCAGAATGTGCTATAGCCCTGCGGCAGCGATCCGCGGGCTATAGTACTAGAGCTAACAATCGCCTAGCCCGACCAGGCTGTGCGACGGATTGTCTATACACAACTTAAATAATCGAATATAATCTAATATCTAATAGTAATATTCTAACCCTAGCAATACTGTTTCTTGCAATCCAACCCTAACAGTAACAGACGCCGTACAGTAAAGTTGAGTAACTACTAAACTAGCGTGCAAATGCACTAGCCACTACAAGCAACATGCACCTATATTTAATAATTAATCAATGTCTTATTTGGCACACGGATTGTTTACGAATCTAAACTCACCTGGGTGCACCTGTAGCTGTACTGTACCTGTCATAGAAATAATACCGGTATCTATATTATTTCTATGGTACCTGTACTCACTCGCTGTACCTTTTATCATCCATGACGCGTCATTGATGTTCGTCATCGTTTCCGTATAACAAGAGAGCATTACTTGTGATGATCCACACATGTTGATGACGTTTACACGCCGCATGTTTCTGCAACATGTGCGAAAGTACGCACGAAGGAACCGTCCTGGTTGTTTAGATCCGTATAGATTGTTTACAAACAAATAATCAGATATGGCGAAGAAAACGAAGACAGGGAAGTCAAGGAAGGACAAGTTTTACAAGTTAGCTAAAGAAACCGGTAAGTACAAATACGGTGATCGACGAAACACAAAACGCACTGTGAGTGTGAGTGTGTGAGTGTGACTCACTGACTGCAGTTAAGGCCAAGACACGCTCAAGGGGTCGGAGTCGTTGTCGTATCAGATTCAGGTACTACAGATATGTACCCGAGGTACATATATGTATACACAAAGTGTACCCGACTTGTGCTACGGAAGTGTACCCTAACCCTAACCCTAACCCTAACCCTAAACATACCTCATATAAAAATATAAACATAATACTAAACAACCTAAAACTATACCTCGGGTACATATCTGTAGTACCTGATACTAGTGATACGACAACGACCCCATCTGCCCAAGACACACTGCAGCGACAGCGACCGACCGTAACGACAAACGACTTTTCAGAAAGTTAGAAACTATTGTTTCCTATGAGCCATTGGCATTGCACACACACGCGACAACGACCGGCGACAACCTTGATGACAAAAATATTTAGGAACGTTTCTATTCTCCAGCGACAGTCGCCAGCGACACTTTACAAATAGCCAATCGCAGCCGTTTCCATCGGCACGTGACATTACGATTACGTCATAAATAACCCATAATGCTAGCCAAGACGTAGACTGGTCTCCGGCGCTAAACTCGCGACGCATGTCACAAACAATGGAGCCGCGAACCAGTCTAAATGCACAGTACTTGTATGCCTAATATAGGATTTGACATTGTCAAGCGTCACGTCAAGTCTGTAACAAGGACTGTATGATCAACTTCAAGATATGTAAATTGTAACTGAAAAGTTTCAGTTCTAGTTGATAAGTTCACTAAGTTATTGTTTGTGAATTGTAATGTATATGTTGTCGTGTTTGCACGTTTTACGTACGTATGTCATGAAATGGCTGAAATAACTAACGTCATGAACCCACCCTTTCAGGCTATCGAAGCAGAGCCTCATTCAAGTTGATACAACTGAATCGCAAGTTTGAGTTTCTGCAGAAATGTCAAGTTCTGGTGGATCTGTGTGCGGCTCCTGGTGGCTGGTTGCAGGTGGCATCCAAGTTCATGCCAGTATCGAGCCAGATCATAGGTAAGCACGTACACGTGTGATTGAATACACATCGATCGTATAAGAGATGAATCTGAAAATCGGAACTTTGAACTTCAACATCATATTGAAACAAATCCCTCCCTTGTCCACTCATATATCGTTATCTGGGAGACTTTAGCGCATCACACTGAATGTAACAACTTTGCTCGGTTGTTGTGAAGGTTAATTGCAGCCACTTTCTCCAGTTGTAATAGAGACAAAGTATACACATGATATATATCAAGTGATACGAGTAATCGACAGTAAACTGAGGATTAAGTTTGAGTTTTTGGCTGTAAAGTCTTGTGATGAATAAGCGAGTGCTACGTTTCTCGTTGCTAATTTGTTTAGCGAGATTAATTTCTCACGTTTCTTTGTTTCTAGGTATCGATCTTGTGCCGATAAAATCAATACCCAACGTCATTGCACTCCAGGGGGACATCACGACAGAAAAGAGCAGATTGGTGAGCTTGTGTTAAACAATATTTATAGTAAAGAGAGAGAGAGAGCGCTTAAGAGAGCTAGAGAGAGAGAGAGAGAGAGAGAGAGAGATAGAGAGAGAGAGAGAGAGAGATAGAGAGAGAGAGGGAGAGAGAGGGAGAGAGAGAGAGACATATAGAGAGAGAGAAAGCTGGTGAGGAGTGAATGAAAGAGAGAGCGAGAGGGGGAGAGAAAGAGAGAGGGGGAGAGAAAGAGAGAAGGGGAGAGAAAGAGAGAGAGAGCACGTAAGAGAGCTAGAGAGTGTAATAGAGAGAGAGAGAGAGCGAGAGAGAGAGAGAGAGAGGGAAGGGGAAAGGAAGGACGGCAGGAAATGCTAGTAATCAACCGAACAGCACACATGGTACAGTGCATTGCATACACTTATACTTGCGCTAATCTATATACTTACAATGCGTTCATCGACCGACAGCAGCATATATGCACTACCTAGATCAATTCGCAAACACACACGACCTCTCTACACATTTACCTGTCCATTCCCGTTCAATAGTTTTCACTGCAGCCATTTCTCTACCTCACACTCAAACTGCATACAGCGCCCCCTTCGTACAACTGACAGGATACGTTCAGTGCGAGAGCCAGAGCGAGAGCGCAATCTGTCTGTCGTGGAGTTTGCCTCACACCAACACTGCATCTCAACGCCGCTAGCTTTATTTATAACATCACCATATAATAACATAAATATAGACGAGCGCCACACGTCGTTGTTGGCATCAACTCTGTGGGAGACCCCACGGCGGGACGTCTGGAATCAGTCCAACGTCAATACAGAAAGCTCATACCGTTGATTTACATTGGTTAGCAGCAACCAGTGGGACCAAAATATAGAATGAGAGGGGTGGGAGGTGCCAACTAAGCTCGAGGAAATAGCAACCATGGAAATTCTCCGATGCTTATCTCTACAATTCTGCTGGTTGTCGTGGCAACACCAATGCATCCAAACGTGACCAAGTACTCTACCAGGGCTAACTAGAAAATCTATGTTCTTAATAACAGCACCTTACACACCTGATTACCAGTATCATGTTTTTTGGCTACGTGATCGACTGTGGCGAAATTTCGTTCTCAACAAATTGCTTTCTGCTTATTCATGTTAGTAAAGCTAAATGCAGTGTCATGATGATATATTGCATCTAGGTTTACTAACGCAGATGGGGTCGTTGTCATATCAGGTACTACAGATATGTACCCGAGGTACATATATGTATACACAAAGTGTACCAGACTTGTACTACAGAAGTGTACCCTAACCCTAACCCTAACCCTAAACATACCTTATATAAAAATATAAACATAATACTAAACAACCTAAAACTACCTCGGGTACATATCTGTAGTACCTGATACGACAACGACCCCATCTGCGTTAGTAAACCTATGCAATATATCATCATGACACTGCATTCATTGTCACTCATCATGTTGGTTGCTATCTGGCACACCTATATTCACGCGTTCCCCTCCGCGTATAGTAAAAATAAGTAAATGATTATACCTCTTCTTCCTTCTAACGAATAAAATCTCACACCAACACACGTAATTATCAGTTAGAGGAGAGGTTTTTTTAATCTCACAAGTTTTAATATTATTTGCTAATGTTCTTTGCCAAAAGGCATCAGGATCGTCTGCTGAATTTAGTCTACCAATCACACACAGCTGTAATAGCCGTAACAACCCATTAACTTGCCAGCGATCGAAATCAAACGTATCAAATGCCTTAATTTCAATCAACCTTTGGTGGGATGTCCCCATTGACACCGAGTCCTGCATGTCACGCCACCTAGTGGTCAGGCGGGATTTTGGACGCTTTTATGCAATAAGGACGAGTAACAAGTCAATAACAACACTGCCGGGGCATGCTTTGATTGGTGGAAGTTATATGGAATTAGCTCAATGGCTGATGTGCCGAGCGAGTTTTCCGAGTGGTGTGATCTAAGACACGGCACCTATGGGGGGACGGCTAATTATAAACTAGCTCTTTGTTCCATGGGCTACTGTTTAAGAAGAAATACAGACCTCCTTACCCCCAACATACACACACAACTAGCATTCAAACCATGAGAAGAGTGCGTAAAACAACCAACGAGTGTTTGCATCGCATTACCTTGGAATTCCAACTCTATGCCCGGCGACACCTGCATTCCTCCGGCTCTCCGTTCCATGTTCTCATCACTCATTGTCAATCATGATGGAAATCTGCGAACGACCTAAGGAGAAACGATCTTGTCACAAAACTGCACTCCAAACTGAAATAGCCAGAAACTTTTTTCTTCCTGATCATGCACCAGGTGGCGCTACAAGTATTGATCAAACGACTCTTCAAACGATATGACGTCTAGACTCTACCCCTAGAGAGCTATAGTATAAATTAAAACCAAGAGCTAACAATACTATAAAACGGAACTAAAACTAATGCTCATAGCGTCTATGTCCCCCAGGGTACTGCCGGAACGTACCCTGGTAACTATTTGATATGGTAACTTCTAGGGTTAGGGTTAGGGTTAGGGTTACAACACAGTAAACCTA
>NW_014578902.1:44173-49766 GCF_000485595.1 Priapulus caudatus
AACTCGACCTGAAGATGGCGCTGCCAAACGACGCGCCGTTGACGGCGTACGACGACGAGATCTTCAGCCTCTCGCGCATCAAGAGCAAGAAGGTGAAGCCCTGTGTGCAGTGAAGCATTAGCAAAGTGAAACCCTTACCCTGGTGAAGCCCCAACTTTAGTAAAACCCTCTCATTAACAAAAACCCATACCTTAATGCAGCCTCTTGTTAACGAAGCCCTCTCATTAACGATGCTTCGAGTTAATAAAGCCCCTCGTTGAGGAAGCCCCTCATTAACGAAGACCCCTCATTAACAAAACCCCTTCGTTACCGATCTTTCCCCACCCGTTAAGGAAACTTGCCGAGAACTGTGGTGGTTCTCGCCGAGCGTTCTTGTGTTTCCGCCCCGCGAGTTCTGATCGGTCGTCTGCTCTGCAGCAACTGGCCGAGGTCAAGGTCGGAAAGGAGGTGATGGACAACGAACATGACGAGGAGCAGGAGCAGGAGGAGGAGCAAGCGGGAAAGAAGCCGCGAGCGGTCTATGACCGATACGAGGAAGATTCCGACGGGGAAGATGAGGAGGATGAGGAGGAGGGCGGGGAGGAAGACACCGATGACGACGACGAGGACGACAGGTATGATCCGATAACGCCATGTTCATACGTGTTATTTTTATTCATCGTAATGTATTTATAAATATATTGCATTATATATTTCATTCATATTGATTTGTACATATATGTGGTTCGATTTGTATTTGTGATTTATTTCTTGTAGCAGCTAAGGCAGTGTGTTTTTACAATCAACCCTATGTTAGAGGACATCTCTATAGAAAGGACACCTGCCTAAAAAAGGGCACTCTTAGGGTCTCCCTCGAGTGACTCTCATGTACAAGGTTGAGAGAAGATTCGATTTCAGAATTTAAAAATTCTCGTGCGCCAGAGCCGGCCCGCCAGAGGCAGCATCCAGATATGCAGTAATTCAGGAAAAAAAGCCCCTAGCAGACGTGATCGGTAGGTCGCTGCGATTGCACGCACGACTGGCGCCACCTGTATGCGCCGAGTTCAAACTTTCGCCGACGGTCTCATTTCAGCGACGACGCGGCGGACGACGACGACGATGAGAACCCCCTGGTGGTGGATCTGAGCAACGAGTCGCGCAGCGTGCGCGGCCGGCGCCAGGCCGACCTCTGGTTCGAGAAGGACGTCTTCGAGGGCATGGAGGACGATGAGGACGAGGACGTGGAGGTGATGGAGGCGGCGAGGGCTTACGAGAAACGAGGCGGCGTCGTGCTAGGTACTTGTTTCCAGTGAAAAAAATACACGGGGGCTCGGGGCGATTTAGCCCCCGAAATGCCAAAAAGAGCCCCGGAAATGCCAAAAAGAGCCCCCGTAAATTTGCATAGAGTTCAATGCAAACAAATTTTAGAGTGCTATTTTCATGCACGCGAGCTTGAAAAGTAGCCCCCGAAAAATAAATTTTATTTTTTTCCCTGCTTGTTTCCCTCTGATAACTGTCGCGAATTATCGTTTCCGTGTGCGCATAGTATGATATGTTAGGTGCGTGATAACAGCCCCGATAACTCTCAGTGAACTGTCAACTGAAATATCGTTGTCCACGCGGTATCATGTAACGATGTAGTGTTGTGTATTACGTATGCCAGAGAATTATATAATGTAACTCTCGATTAATGATATTTTAATGAACGTGTAACCCCCCTGATAATACACTGTCCTGTATCTGAACGATACATGACCATGCCATGCTTCTTGGTGTCTACCGTCGTCGCTAGTATGGTCGAGCTCACGGAAAAACCTCGACTGGGCATCATGTCGCCGCTAAGCATTGTTTTTAGCATTGTTTTTTTATGTTAGGAACGCGGAAACGGGTTCGTCATTAATTGTCGAGGCGTTTCTCTCCGCAGGGAACGTCGCCACGAAGCGACAACCAGAGCAGAAGAAAGCGGAGAAGTCGAAGAATAAACAGAAGAAGAAGGCCGAGGCGGCGAGCGACGGGGAGAACTTTCCGCCAGCAGGGGGCGCCGACGACAACAGTGACTCGTCACGGCTTTGCTGGGAGTCGGACGATGACGAGGAGGAGGGAGGGTCGGACGGGGAGGAGGTGGCAGGCGCAGAGACGGACTCGGGGGAGGACAGCGATTACGACATTGGGGAAGCCGTGCGAGGAGGAGGAGGAGGAGGCAAGCAGACGAAGACGACGAAGGAGAAGACTCGGCAGCAGGCGGAGAAGGACGGCTTCGAGATCGTGGCGGCGGGGCGACCTGGTGAGTAAACCCGTTCGTAATCACCGTCGCTGGTTTCGTTGCCTCTCGAGAAGTGATGCGCGTTTCTGGAAACATTTCAGCTGCAAAACACGCTGCTAAAGTGTAGTAATGATAGAGTGGTAATTATAGGTACGCGCGTCGGCTTAGTGGTAGTCGAGAGCTAGGAGCCGGCTGTGAAATGGGGTTTCCGAGCGCAAGTGGTCGAGGCGTGAAACGTGGGGATGTTCTGTCGGTCTACGCCTATAAGTAAAATAACAAGAGTGTTGAATTGTGACTACATACGGTAGCCAATCTCTCGCCGATTGTTTGAACTAGTTTGTCGTTCGTAGCATCAAAACGTGATAAACGTAAATGCCTCTGACACTCCCAAATCTCATGTCGCGCGTGATAGTGGGCGCTGGTGCACATAGTCCTTGAAAAGTCCTTGAATTTAGTAAATGTTGATTTTGTGCTTGAAAAGTACTTGAATTTCATGAAAATGTCCTTGAATTTTTAGAAAGAATCCTTGCCTGTAATAAAAATAAATTTTGTACCATCATTAATGTGCAAACCTCAATAAAAATTGTGTTAAATGAGCTTAAAAAGCTATAGACACGATAGACAGTTAAATGATGATCACAAATTACAGTAAGTCAGTAAAATCAGTCACTAAATCAAGGTATGTTGTAGAAGTGACAGTGTTTAGAAGGGTTTATTAATGTGATCCAGGTAAGTTTTAGAGGTGACAGTGATTAAGAATGGAGTTATTATTAAATTAATCCAGGTATGTTTTATTCTGTGTATGGATTCCGATAAAATGTCCGATAAAATGTCCTTGAATTTCTGATAAAATATCTTTGAAAAGTCCTTGAAAAGTCCTTGAAACATTTTTCAGTCTTGTATGAACCATGGTGCAGCAGCGACTGACAATTGTTTCTTGTTGCAGGCAAGAGGAAGTTGGATCCGGCGGGTCTGGCGCTCGGGGCGATGATGGTGAACTCGAGGAAGAGTAGGCGGGAGATCGTTGACAACGCCTTTAACAGGTGCGTAACCGATGGCAACGCTTGGCGACGGTCGTAACAAATAGCAACACGTTGTTGTTCTAGGTTATCTATCACTCTAAAAAAAAAATTCACACATTTTTTTGTCTTCTGGCGATGGCATGATGGTGATATATTATATATATACGTATTATATATATACGATATAGCAGAAATATATATATATGATACGATTGTGATGTATGTATGATACAATGGCAATATATGACGTGATGATGGTGGGATGGATGATGGAATAATGGTGGTGACAGATATGACATTACGATGACACGATGATTGATATATATTAATAGATCGATATATGTATATATATATATCGATATACTGATATTGGTCGATGAGGTAAAATACGAGGTTGATATCGGGTGAGATAAATGATAGTGGCGATGGCGAGAGACAGGCGAATACGATATTCACGTTGTTGACACATAGGTACACGACCGGCCCTGAGGATCACCTGCCCGACTGGTTCGCACAGGACGAGAAGAAACACTACAGGAAGCAGCTGCCTGTCACCAAGGTAGGCTGTGACAACGAAAACCTACTCTGGAACCTTGGCCATCATTAGTGAAACAAGAGGTGAATAATGACGATGTGTCATGATTCACTCCTGGTGGTCAAACCTACCGCACCAGCTGTCACGCAGCAGCGAAATGCCTGCAATCGCAAATTGTCGGGTTTATCAATGTATTTTTAGCTCGCCTTCACATCGTCAAGATGAGCTATTGCCGTGGGGTGTCGTCCGTCGTCCGTCAACATTTGGCTACGAACAACGATAACTTGAGAACCGTTTGACCCACACGTTTCAAATTGCATACAGTTGTTAAGGGGACACACTAGGTGATTTTTCATGCGATCGAGCCGGCCGACCGCGCCGGCCGGCTCGATCGCATGAAAAATCGCGTAGTGTGTCCAGTGAGTCACGGTCGATTTTTGAGTCGGCCGGCCGAGTCGCCCGATTCAAACATGTTTGATAATTATTTGAGCCGGCCGGCTGCAATTGCCTAGTGTGCCCGGGTCTGCGATTGAGCCGGCCGATTGTACAATTCATCAGCCAATCAGCGTGCTGAAAATCCACAGAGTTGCCTGACTCAGTCGCGTAGTGTGTCCACAGAGTCGCCCGACTGAGCCGGCCGGCTCGATCGCATGAAAAATCGCGTAGTGTGTGCACAGCTTTACTCCTATGGGAGAGATGTGAACGTCCTATTTTGGAGCACACCAGTCGCCCTAATTTCGAGCCACGCCCACTTTTTGGCAAAAATGAAAATGGCCATCTAGATTCATTCGATTTTGTTAAATTTACCTACTACCTAATCATACGGTACCTACGTGTAATATTGTGTTTTAGATTCTTCGTTACAGTAATTTGACTGGCATATTTTATTGCTTTTATTTGTGCGATAATTGAAAACCAAAATGGCGATCATTTAACATCAAAACTAACACTGAAACAAAACAGTGAAATTTATATTAGTATAAAACAGGGAATAAGGACATTTGATCACATTTCGGTCCATCATAAATGAAACACTTACCAAATTTGAGCTATAGTGTCATTGACACTTTCATTAATTGTTTCGTCGTACCGATTTTCGTTGAGGCCGTAGTTTTATGTTTTTGCGTGAGTTTGCGGCGTCCGCGTACGTTAGACTGACGCCGTTGTCTTGTTGCAGGACATGGTGAGGGAGTACAAACAGCAGCTCTTGGAGATCAACGCCCGTCCAATCAAGAAGCTAGCCGAAGCCAAGGCAAGAAAGAAGAGAAGGGTGAGTACGGAGTGGACGCGGCGGAGAAATCGGTAGCGGTTCACGTGGTGGTCGTTGTTCATCCATCGGTTCGTGCTGGAGACTAGTAAACAACTTCACCGACTAGTAAACAACTTCACCGACTAGTAAACAACTTCACCGACTAGTAAACAACTTCACCGACTAGTATACAACTTCACACTGACTAGTAAACAACCTCACCGACTAGTAAACAACTTCACCAATTAGTAAACAACTTCACCGACTAGTATACAACCTCACACTGAATAGTAAACAACTTCACCGACTAGTATACAACCTCACACTGACTAGTAAACAACTTCCCCGACTAGTAAACAACTTCACACCGACTAGTAAACAACTTCACCGGCTAGTAAACAACTTCACCGACTAGTAAACAACTTCACCGACTAGTAAACAACTTCACCGATTAGTATACAACTTCACACTGACTAGTAAACAACCTCACCGACTAGTAAACAACTTCACCAATTAGTAAACAACAACAACGGCGCGGCGACGTC
>NW_014578902.1:50390-51732 GCF_000485595.1 Priapulus caudatus
CATGAAAGGGAAGCAGAGAAAGAAGTGAGGTGGGGAGAGCGAGCGCAAGAAGGGGAATTTGAGGTGGAAGTGGAAAGGGAGAAGGGAGATATTTTGGTGGGTGGGGAAGTAGGGAGGGGGCGTGCTCGAACGTCTCGTCGTATTGCGTCGAGGGAGGAGGAGTAGCGGAGGAATTCGATCATTGACACAGTATTGTTCGTTAGATTTTTAAGATAGAGACGGGGGCTGCTGAAATCTCTCGTGAGATCGCGCCAAGAGAAGACAGTGGCGCAAAATTGTGATCGCCGATGCTCTCTATTCGTCGTAGTCGTTGAAGAAATGCTGGATAAATTCTCGAAATCTGTGAGCTCAGAGAAACGTGCAGGCGAATACTCGTCATGTACAGAAACATTGCCAGAATTGTCGTGCGTTTACTTCTAGGGTGAAACGTGGCAGAGAAGCACGTGAAGAGGTTTAGTACAGGGGCAGTCGGGATGATGTATGGTTTACGTTATTAATATAAAGACCATAAATTCTCTCGCTCAAGTTCTGCGTTTGTGATTGCTTTTTTGATTTGTTGAGTTTTGTGGAAGCGAGTCAGTACTGGACACAACTCACACGTTGCTATACGAAGCAACGCTTCGTCTGCACACACACACACAAATTATGGGTTTTGCACACATGCTGGGCTAGAGAAGCCACATTAGGGTAGGTATGTGCCACTGCGAAGTCAAAAATGGCAGGGGGGGGGGCTCTGGAACTAACTCGGACCTGAAAATGAGGGTCAGGGTCTCTGGAACTAATGTTTGTTGAAAGTGGGATGCTCTCGAACTGGCTATGTTCGAAAATTGGGGNAAAAAACCTTGTTACTTTCAATCTAAATTAAGACCTCATTGTTTTCGTGCTGACAAGTGATCACCCAACGTTAGCATGGCCGTGTGCAATATATATATATATATATTTCACCAACCTTTACCAAGCCATAGTATGCCACTATGGTATAGTATCAATCAACAGGGTATACTAACAAGTGCCGCGGAGCGACAGCGCTCGTCTCANGGCATGGGCAAGCGAGCGAGCCGTCCCAAGGGCGTGACGGGCCCGTTCAAGGTCGTCGACCCGCGCATGCGCAAGGACGACATGCGAAAGAAGGCGCGGGCAAAGAGCGATCACAAGAAGGGGAAGCGGAGAAAGAAGTGAGGTGGGGAGGGGGAGAGCGAGCGCATGAAAGGGAAGCGGAGAAAGAAGTGAGGTAGGGAGGGGGCGGGGGAGAGCGAGTGCGAGCGCATGAAGGGGAAGCAGAGAAAGAAGTGAGGTGGGTAGAGCGAGCGCAAGAAGGGGAATTTGAGGTGGAAGTGGAAAG
>NW_014578903.1:4818-8698 GCF_000485595.1 Priapulus caudatus
CCATCCATCCATCCATCCATCCATTCATCCATTCATCCATCCATCCATCCATCCATCGATCATGATCACGCATCGGACACGTGGCAATCGTGTCAGAAATCTCGCGGAAATCTTCCATCTCAGTGGCGGGCCGGCGGCTCCAGCTAACAATCTTAAGTGATTGATCGGTTGGCGCTGTCAGGTTCTTATCTCACCCCGTACGTAGGGAGGAGAAGGTGGGTGGTAGGAGAAACGCGTGTACTTTCAAATTCTTATACGCACCGGGAGAATCTCGCGAGGAACCTAATAGATATTCTCTATTCTCCTTGTCGACGTAAACGAGAGAGAGAGAGTGAGAGAGAGAGAGAGAGAGAGAGAGAGAGAGAGAGAGAGCGCGTGCGAGAGAGAGAGAATAATTCATGGTAGAACTGCAGAGGATCGGTAAAGGTGATAGAGATGAATGGGAGCTCTAAGGAGGGGGGGGGGTACTTATGCGTGCGTGTAGTGTGTGCCTGTGTGCGTGTGTGTGTGTGCACGCGTGTGTAGTGTGCGCGTGTGTGTTCGTGTGTCTGCCGGGATCTGCCCTGCAAGTCTACTATATGCAGTATATATGGCAGGACTGCGTGAGCCGGTATCCCCGCACGCCGCATAGCATAGCTGTAACCGGGTCGAGTAACCAACATTCATGCTTCCCGCATCCTCCACTCACATCTGCCTCTCGAATGCTGACTCTGGGGAATCACTCGTGGACAAATGATGGAGGCATGTGCGCCAGAATTAGATACAGCCGATATAGGAGGGGTGGTCTGGGGTGCAGGAGGGAGGCCCGTATGCCGCGTGTGTAAAAACAAGAGAGGTTTATCCCGCTGTAGTGTAAACCATTAAGGAGGAATCTTGAGGTTTGGGTAATTACTCGTAACTAAGGTACGCACTCGCCTTTGAAGAAAAAACAGGTCCCTCGGGCCTGGCTGGCGTGGGGGGGCGGGCCATGCGGCATCGTGGCCAGGAATAACTTACTCGTCGTATCTTCTCCCTGGAAAATATTTTAGAAATTTTGCCTATTTGTATCTCTGAAATGTGTACTGTTTTTTCACTTATTTTATTATTAGAAACGATTTCACAGATTCTCTTTCACTTAGAATGCTATGGAATGCAGACCACAAAATTAAATATGTAATATATATGTATAATATATAATATATAATATATATAATGTATGTATAAATTGTTAGATGCTAAGCAGTGGTTGGTAATACATTTTAATCGTCACCGGCTTGATGTTGATTTATATCGCTCTGCTGTTCTGTCATCTGATGCAGCGATGACAATACTAATACTAATAGTAAGCACACAGAACTTTGGGATGAGGGGTTTTTTGATTCGCATCACACCTTCACTACTGCTGTTATGTGTGGTGGCACAGGCACTTGGAGCGTTTCAATAAAATATAATGCTAAATAAATACGAAATCTATTTACTACCAAAGTCTTAATGTTTCTATACTCTCTTTCACCTATTATTGCCGACAATTTCCTGCAAATGCCGTCCAAATGCTCATCTGCAACAATTTGAACAAACGCTGGCTGCCGCCATGGCTGACGCTGCACACTGACACATGAATATATAGTGGCATACATAAAAATATATATAAAACATATATAAAAATAAAAATATATAAATAACTAAAAATTAAAATACACTACTAATAATAATAAAAGAATCGTCAAAATAAAACGCGGGAAAGTTTTGTTAATTCGAACTAACCCTACTGCAGACATGGTTTGCAGCATTTCACCGTTGGTACGCTCTCCTTCTTCTATATCGCTCTTGTTAATATTCTTTAAATTTTCGAACCCCATGACTGCGGACTCCCTCGATTTTTGCTTGCGGACGTCCACCTCCTTTGAGGCAGGGAGTCTGTTGGACTCCCCGTGTTCATAAAGCTTAATTTCTACGGCACGCGCTACCATTCTTATTCGGTTACAGCTAGACCCGAGACTGTCTACAACCGCCCGGGTTAGCTTAACCCGAGACTGTATCTTAACCGTGCGGTTACCAGCTACTATACCCGACGAACTGTCTTAACCCGGGGTCTACCGCTAACCGCGAAGACTGTTCTTAACCCGGGTTAAGGAAACGTCGTGTAGCCGAGCTTATAGACGTAAAACACTTAATCGAGGTGCCGCGTCTTCTCCGCCTCGTTGCAGATAAGATCGTGCTGACGCCGACGAAGAAGAGTAAGCGATCGACGACGCTGCTCATGGAGCGCGTGCGGCAGCAGGCGGACGAGAGCAAGGTGCTGCACATTGCCGGCGGCGACCACAAAGGCATCGTCATCAACAAGGAAGCCAAACAAAGGTGCGTCGACGTGACACGCGCTCAGGTTGTCGGCTGAAGCTTGCTGGGTCATACGGTTTGCTTAGTGAAGGTTTGCTATGTGAAGGCATGCTGTGTAATGCTTTTGAAGCTCCTTGTAAGCTAGTTGAGCAGGCTTTGCTAGGCGAAGCTTTTGTTAGTTGACAGGTTGCTAGATAAAGCTTTGCTAATTGTAAGCTTTGCTAGATAAAGCTATTGTTAGTTGGAAGCTTTGCTAGGTGAAGCCTTTGCTAGAATTAAAGCTTTCGCTTTAGGTGAAGCTTTGCTAGGTTGAAGCTTTGCTCATAAAGCTTTGGCTAGTGAAGACTCTGCTAGGTGAAGCTGTTGCTAAGTAAAGCTTTGCCTAGTTTGAAGCTTTGCTAGGTGAGCTTGTGGCTAGACTAAAGCTTTGTTAGGTGAAGCTTTGCTACGTGAAGCTTTGTTAGTTGAAGCCTCTGCTAGGTGAACGCTTGCTATGTGAAACTTTGCTATGTTGAACGTTGCTAGTGAAGCTTTGCTAGGGTGAAGCTTTGGCTAGATAAAGCTTTGGCTATGTGAAGCTTATGCAAGTTGATGAACACTTTGCTAGTTAAAGCTTTGCTAGTGGAAGCTTTGCTCAGGTGAAAAGCTTTGCTAGATGAAGCTTTGCTAGTTGAAGCTTTGCTAGATTGAAGCTTTGCTAGTTCGAAGCTTGCTAGTTGAAGCTTTTGCTAGTTGAAAGCTTTGCTAGGCTGAAAGCCTTTCAGTGCAAGCTTTGCGCTGAGTTGAAGCTTTGCTAGGTGAAGCTTTGCTTAAGTTGAAGCTTTGCTAGATGAAGCCTTTGCTAAGTTGCACCAGCTGCTAGATGCAGCCTTTGGCTAGTTGAAGGCTTTTGTGAAGATGAAGCTGCTGCTAGTTGAAGGCTATGCAGCTGAAGCTTTGCTAGATAAAGCTTTGTTAGGTGAAGCTTTGCTAGCTGAAGCTTTGCTAAAGATGAAGCTTTGCTCAGGTGAGAGCTTTTGGCTAGGTTAAGCTTCTAAGTTGAAGCTTTGCTCAGGCTGACGCTTGCCTAGGCTGAAGCTTGCTAGTTACACGCTGCTAGTTGAAGCCTTGCTACGGTGAGCTTTGCTCAGGTGAAGCTTTGCTAGCTGAAGCTTTGCCTAGGTGAAGCTTTGCTAGGTTAAGCTTGCTAGTTTGTGGAAGCTTGCTCCGGTGACAGCTTTGCTAGGTGCAACTTTGCTAGCTGAAGCTTTGCTAGATGGAGCGTTTGCCGACGTTTGAAGCTTTCTAGATAAAGCTTTGCTAGGCTGAAGCTTTGGGCTAGCTTGACAGCTTTGGCTAGAATGCGAGCTTTGCTATGTAACCCTCTGCTATTCGAAAGCTTCGCTAGGTTGAAGGGCTTTGCTAGTTGAACGCTTTGCTAGATGAAGGCCTGCATGTGAAAGCTTGCCTAGTTGAAGCCTTTGCTAGGCTGAAGCGCTTTGCTAGTTACAGCTTTGCTAGTTGAAGCTTTGCCTAGGCTAAAGCCTTGCTAGGTGAAGCTTTGCTAAGATGAAGCTTGGCTAGT
>NW_014578903.1:11012-13722 GCF_000485595.1 Priapulus caudatus
CTCTCTCTCTCTCTCTCTCTCTCTCTCTCTCTCTCTCTCTCTCCTCTCCTCTCCCTCTCTCTAATCGTAGTGATCGTGCGAATAACATCCTCCCCCTTATGCTTACCCCTATGTTCCCCCGCCCTCTGATCTACAGGCTGTGGGGGATAACTATCTATCCTAGACTAATGACTACCCTCTCTCTCTATCTCTCTGCACACAGGAGAACAGGATCCTCAGGTTCTGGTACGTGAACACGCTTGCCGAGCGAGAGAAGATGCGCAACGCCCACGAGTTCTTCAAAGAGCTAGTCAGGCCCGACGATTTTCCCCGAGGTAACCTTCGGACGGACGGACGGACGCGGCGGCTGCAGCGGGCGGGGGCGGGGGCGTGCGGCGACGGCGGTGCAGGGTATTAGCCAAGAATGAGTATTGTGGGAGTGCAGAAAAAATATTTGGGAGTGCAATTTTTTGGTATGTGTGTCCTTAGATCAATATTTTAGGCCGCGCTACACACTTTTGGCCGTGCAGTTTCAAAACTGACCGTGCAAATCACGGCTGCACGGCTCGCTGGCTAACACGTTGACGGCGGGGCGCGGGGGGGCGTGTGCCGTGAATTACCTGCTGCGGTCGCTGTCAGTGTCGGTCGGTCGGCGCGTTTCATTCACAGGTGGTTAGTGACGTCTTGCGGTGCGCTGGGAGATGCGAGATCGCGTAGTGACTGAGTGGCTGGCGGAGAGATGACTTGTGAGATCGTGCATGTGTTGTCGAGAGATTCGGTTTTATGAGGTGGTGTATATCGTCAAGAGACTTTTAGACTTCGGATCGTGTGTAGCGATAAAAGACTCTTTATTTTGTGAGATTGTGTGGGACATCGAAGGTCTCTTGGTCTCACAAGATCGTTTACATAGTCTAGAGACTCGTGCGAGACCGTGCAGGGAGACGTTACGCGAAGATCGATTAGAAGATCGAAGATCGATTAGAAGATTATCGCGCGTTTGTCGGCACCGGCCCTCGCGAAGTTGGCGTGAGCGCGTCGCTCGTTAGGAGCCGCCGGCGAAGCAAACAACGCGTCGGCCATGCGTCCGTTCGTCAGGAGGCTGTCGTCGCTCGTGCTGTTGCCACGGCGACAGAGCAAAGGTAAGATCGCCATGGCAACCGTCCCTCCTCTCTCTCTCTCCGCAGATTACGTCGGCTTCATCAAGAAGATCATGAAGATGATGCAGCTGCGCTACTCGGAGATCCGCAAGATCGAGTGCGAGATGACGCAGCTCGAGGAGCTGGTGGCGCCACCTGTGACGCAGCGAGGTGAGCGAGGCGAGGAAGGAGCGGATGCGCTCATTGGAAGGGAGGAGTAGGGGACAGTGTCCTCCCACAGGGGGAGGCAGGGTTCGTAGCGGGTCTTCCAAACTCTTATAAGTACTTATTTTGCCAAAAATAAAATGTGGCTTACTACTATGAACCCTGGGAGGGAATGGAGGGACAGCGTCATTCCGTAAGAGAAGGAGGAGCCTGTTCTCTCGTAGGGGAAGCAGAGGGAAGAGGAACATATCTTCCTGTAGGGGAAGGGAGGAGTAGGGGACAGTGTCCTCCCACAGGGGGAGGGAACGGAGGGGACAGCGTCGTTCCGTAAGAGAAAGGAGGAGCATATTCTCTTGTAGGGGAAGGGAGGAGTAGGGGACAGCGTCCTCCCACAGGGGGAGGGAACGGAGGGACAGCGTCGTTCCGTAAGAGAAAGGGGAGCATATTCTCTCGTAGGGCAAGGCGAGGGAAGAGGAACATATCTTCCTGTAGGGGAAGGGAGGGAGATACCCTGCCATGGAGTTGGGAGAAGCAGGGGGACCATATCTCTCCCAAGCAGATGGAAGGTGACCATATCCTCATGTAGGGGAAGGGAGGGTGGAGGACCGTTTCCTCCCGTATCGGCAAGAAAGTGAGCATAACCTCCCATAGGTTGTAGGTAGGGAGTGGGTATATGCTCCTGTGTGGGAAGGTAGGGGGATTTGTAAGTCGAGTACATGCTCAGTTTAGGTCTACCATAGGGTGTAGGAAGGGGTATAGGCTCCTATGTGGGAGGAGGTAGGAAGATTTGGAAGTATCACTAGTAAAAGCTTAAATTAGTTCTCCCATAGGGTATAGGGAGGGGACGGGGATTTGTGAGTATCACTGACAATATATAAGAGACTCGATGTCGTTTCCCCTGCGAGACTACGCGGCGGCGTCTGCAGGCCAGATGTAAGCCGTAGCCACGGCGACGACGGACACACTCCCGCAGCCCCCCCCCCTCACGTCAACACGTGCACACCAGGGCGCGCCGCGCGCGCACGTGGGGTCGCGTGCCGGGATCGGCAGCAGACGAACGCCGCTGATCGCCGTGACGACGTCGGCCACCGCCCGCCGTCATTCACAGTTGTTCACGATGCTGTCATTCACAGACATTGACGAGGCAGTCATTCATAGTTATTCATGGGGCCATCGTTCATAGTTATTCATCAGGCCATCGTTCACAGTTATTCACCAGGTTGTCATTCACGGTCATTCATGACACTGTTATTAACAGTAATTCAAAGTCATTCATAACACTGTTATTCACAGTCATTCATTGTCTTATCACGTGAATGACAACAACATGAATGATTGTGAATGACAGCCCCATGAATGAATGCAATGAACGGCTGCGCCGGTGAATAACCACCATACCGTCATTAATTCATTAATTAATTCATTCAATT
>NW_014578903.1:14924-20403 GCF_000485595.1 Priapulus caudatus
TGTGTGTGTACACATATGTATATGTATATATGTATGTATGTATGTGTGTATGTGACAATAGCAAGTTCATGCGAGTGAGTTATCCCTCCGTTTAGGCATTGCACGAGAATTGCCGCGCATGCGTAGAGTCATGTGACGTTGGTGATTTTGCCGCAGGATGTCTGCGCTGTGTAGATTTGTATCCGTTATATTCATTGATGGAGGGATGGATCGTTTGATCGCTTGATCTTTCTGTAATCGGTCTGGCTTCAGTTTGCGCAGACATTATCTTTCTTCTTATCTTATTTGTCTCTATCCGTAGGATTATTTTAACTGGAGGCTGACGGAAATATAGTAATTAGTTCCGTTAATTGTTATTATTGTTATCGTCATCGTCAGCGGATGAAGTTTAGCTTTTGTAAGCATCCTTCAGTTGTTGCCAGTGGCAACGCGCGGAAGCTGAGGAGTGCAGGGATGCGGGGGTTACATGATCGCTGCTGTCTCTTACAGACGGCCTCACGATGGTCGAAACGCTGATCACGACAACGACGAAACCGATCGAAGAAGGTAACGCTGTCAGGTGGCAGCACCGTGCACGTGTCTCGCATGCCGCCGCCCCGACTGTTACCACTAGGGGTTACCACTAGGGGTCACCACTAGGGGGCCGCCGGCGGGCGCGGATCCGTACATGTTAACACCAGCATGACCCGATTTAATAACCGCAGTCCGATTTGTTTTGAGGTTCCCGCATGACTCGCCCAGGTGGCGCCGGTAATATGTTTTGCGAGGCGCGCTAACACCGCATGGCTTGCCGTCGTCGTCGGCTGTACGCTTGTTTCTCGCCCGCGACGCCGGCGCCACCTCTCACCGAGAATGCATGCGAGGCAGGAGTCGATCGTTCGCTTGTTTCTGAAGAGGCGTGGGCGTTGAAAGTACGCCCCCGTAGTTCATGTTGACCCGGGGTTGTTCGTGCGCCGCGAGTCCGGGGTCGCATGCCATCATCGTCGTCTTGCTAATTTCGTTTGTCTTCGCAGCCGATTATATTTTTGTTTTGTTTCCCCGACCGTTTGTTTCGCTTGCTTGGCGTTCATGCATGGATTGAATGATGGACCGCATGCCTGGATAACTCGACCAACATTTTCCCTCCCCTGCGCATAGGTGGCAGCACCGTACAGCATGTCCGTTTGTTGTCCGTTGCTGAGAGACTGCGAGTGGATTTCTCAGTGATTTGTGTTTTGCCTGAGAAAGCCTGTTGCTGCTCTATGTATATATTTGTTCGATACGTTGGCATCTCAGTATAACAGCATGCGAATACTTACTGCATGCTCGATCGCTCACGTCGAAGGAAAATATCGTCGCGAAAGTGCATACGCGAGGTGTTATTGGATGATTCCCACTAGCAAGCATCGTCGCGTCATCGTTTGATCGAATCAACGAACGTCTGTTGTTATGAACTAACCTGTTGTATTTGCCTTTCGGTCGCGCGTGCCGCCCCCATTTCGGTGCATCTCGGATTCACCGTTCTTCCGTGACTTGTAAGTCTCATTCTGGTTCTTGCGACTGATAACAACATCGTTCCGATTGTTTTCGATACACATGTATTTGCTGGATAAAGTTGTTGCGCGCACTACTGCCCTGTGGTACGCTCGGTGAAAGCCGCGTGTTTTTGAATTATTTAATGTAACAATTATCTAATGTGCTGCTGATAACGTTTATATATATAAAGTACTTGTGTGTGTGTGATTTTTGTATAATAATGATAAGCATGCTTTAAGATGAATATAGAGACTCCCCGATTTACAAACATTCGAGTTACGAACTTTCGATGATACAAACAATTTGCCCTGAAGTCCATATTGGTGAATAAAAAGACACAATCGCCCCCCTGATTTTGACTTTCGCCAACTCCTGTGTTCACGTATATGTTTACACTATGTACACTTAGGTTACTCGATGTTCACACGTACATATACTACACTACTGTTCAATACTGTATACGTACGTACATATGTTCGACTTACGAACAAATTGACTTACGAACGACCGCTTGGAACCGAACCTGTTCGTAAGTCGGGGAGTGTCTGTATGTATAAAGTACTTGTGTGTGTGATTTTGTATAATAATGATAAGAATGCTTCAAGAGGAACATACGTTCCTCCTGTTCCTCCTATCCACTCCTACAGGATCTTCGCTCCTACAGGACTCGTCATCAAGTTGTTGTCTTGATTCTCAAACTCCGCCGCGGCGCACGCCCACCCCGCCACCTGCTGGCCGCTAACGATGTTCGCTTGTTTCTCTCTGCAGAACCGAAAGAAGACGCTGCGTTGTCGGAGCCCGTGACGGAGCAGCGTCTGCTGGAGCTCGTCGAACACGCCTACCCCAACGCCATCTCACTCGACGACCTCAAGACGTAGGTGTTGTATGAAGCTTTGCTAGGTGAAGCTTTGTTAGATGAAGCTTTGCTAGATGAAGCTTTGCTAGATGAAGCTTTGCTAGATGAAGCTTTGCTAGATGAAGCTTTGCTAGATAAAGCTTTGCTAGGTGAAGCTTTGCTAGGTGAAGCTTTGTTAGGTGAAGCTTTGCTAGGTGAAGCTTTGCTAGGTGAAGCTTTGCTAGGTGAAGCTTTGCTAGGTGAAGCTTTGCTATGTGAACCTCTGCTATGTGAAAGCTTTGCTAGTTGAAGCTTTGCTAGTTGAAGCTTTGCTAGTTGAAGCTTTGCTAGTTGAAGCTTTGCTAGTTGAAGCTTTGCTAGTTGAAGCTTTGCTATGTGAAAGCTTGCTAGTTGAAGCTTTGCTAGGTGAAGCTTTGCTAGGTGAAGCTTTGCTAGTTGAAGCTTTGCTAGGTGAAGCTTTGCTAGTTGAAGCTTTGCTAGATGAAGCCTTTGCTAGTTGAAGCTTTGCTAGATGAAGCCTTTGCTAGTTGAAGCTTTGCTAGATGAAGCTTGGTAGGTTAAGCCCCTGTCTGGTGAAGCTTTGCTAGGTGAAGCTTTGCTAGATGAAGCTTTGCTAGATGAAGCTTGCTAGGTGAAGCTTTGCTAGGTGAAGCTTTGCTAGATGAAGCTTTGGTAGGTTAAGCCCCTGTCTGGTGAAGCTTTGCTAGGTGAAGCTTTGCTAGTTGAAGCTTTGCTAGATGAAGCTTTGCTAGATGAAGCTTTGCTAGTTGAAGCTTTGCTAGATGAAGCTTTGCTAGGTGAAGCTTTGCTAGTTGAAGCTTTGCTAGTTGAAGCTTTGCTAGTTGAAGCTTTGCTAGTTGAAGCTTTGCTAGTTGAAGCTTTGCTAGGTGAAGCTTTGTTAGATGAAGCTTTGCTAGGTGAAGCTTTGCTAGGTGAAGCTTTGCTAGTTGAAGCCTTTGCTAGTTGAAGCTTTGCTAGGTGAAGCTTTCCTTTGCTAGGTGAAGCTTTGCTAGCTGAAGCTTTGCTAGTTGAAGCTTTGCTAGGTGAAGCTAGTCAATGTCAACATTTGGCTACGGTCAACGATAACTCAGGAACCGTTTGACCCACATCAAATTGCATACAGTTGTTACTCCTATGGGAGAGGTTTGAACATCATATTTTGGAGCACGGCAGTCGACCTGCTGTCGAGCAACGTCCACTTTTTGGCAAAAATGGAAATGGCCATAAGTCAGTTCAGGTTCAACGGATTTTGCTCAATTCTGGTATGTGAATGAATGAGGACTGGCCCCAAAACATATCACACAGGTTTTTTTATTTTTTTATTATGCAAATTAGGTAGATTTTGGCAATTTCACTATGCATTTCAGTGTCTGCCTACGGTCAACGACATCAGATTGTATGCCAACATATCTGAAACATTTATTTTCGCATCAAAATTACTCATATATCATCATTATCAAGAGTATATAATGGGAGATATGCTATATAATGGGAGTTCTCCCATATATACTCTTGCTTTATATATCCCCCTCCCTCTTCTATCACACCCAAGGTGAGCTACAGTGTCATTGACACTTTCATTGAAATTCTAGTCACTCGAGTTTAAGGCACTCGGTGAGAATTGGGGAGGTTTATACCTGGTTGGCCTACTCCCATATCACCTACGGCAAAATTCCCATTTCGCCTACAGCAAAATTTCCAGTTGGCCTACACCCATTTCGCCTACTCCCAATTCGTCTACGCTCAAAATCTACCCCATTCCCATTTCGTCTACGATCGGTTTGTTCACTAAATAATCATTTATAAATAATAAAATATGGTTTTGATTGGCATACATAGACTACAGGAACCAGAAGAAAAAATAGGTACAAATAATGAGAACACAACTTGACAAAAATAGAAAATACAGTAGCATAATGGGAGTAGGCGAAATGGGAATATTGTCGATTCTGAGAGTAGACCATGAGAAATGGGAGTAGGCCAACTGGGATGTTACCTTTGTGGTTGTGAGTGGTAGTAATGTTGCTATGGCCTTCGTGCAGGCCCACCGTGCCCGCTGTGATAAAGTCTTAGTTTTCGCTTTGCGAGCCCGGCTTCCCACCATCCCCACCGCACCCCCAATAATAACATCGTCGTTTCTCCGCAGGCCCGGCTTCCCGCCATCCCCGCCACGCTCCCAATAACAACCCCCTCGTTTTTCTCCGCAGGCCTGGCTTCCCGGCATCCCCGCCATGCTCCCAATAACAACCCCCTCGTTTTTCTCCGCAGGCCCGGCTTCCCGGCATCCCCGTCGTGCACCTCGGCCGCGTCGCGTCGGGCGCCGCCGTCGTCAAGGACGAGCAGACGCGGCACTCGTTCGCCGCCGCCGCGGGCGTCGCCGCCTACGACTCGGACTTCGACGCCGTGACGGAGTCGGTGTACGGCAGCCGCATCGACGCGTACACGTTCATCCGCGGCGTCGCCGACTACGTGAACGGCGCGCGCGGGCGCGACCGCCAGCCTAGCGCGGCCCTCGCCGCCGCCGCGTTCATGCGCGCCATCATCCTGCAGCTGCCCAAGATGGCCGCCGACAACGACTAGATGAGAGGGGTGGAGAGGGAGGGGGAGGGGTGGGTAGGAGAGGGGAGGAGGGGAAGAAGGTGGTTGACAAAGACTAGATGAGAGGGGTGGAGAGGGGGAGGGGAGGTGGGTAGAGAGGGGAGGAGGGGAAAGTGCGCGTGCCAGGGGAAGAATGGTTTGACAAAGACTAGAATTAAGGGGTGACGTAGGGAGTGGAGGAGAGCCGTGGTCCCCAGGAAAAAGACAGGTGCCAAAGGGGCTGCCTGGCGCGAAGGAGGTGTTGAGCGTGTCTCCGGAACAAGAGGCAGGCTGCAAAATAAAGTAGGATGGGGAGGGGAAGAGGGATGAGGCGCGCGGTCCCAGGAAAGAAGACGACAGAACGCCGACCGCTAAAGCGAGATGGGGATGGAGGTCGGGCAATGGGTCGAGTCTGGTATGCCTCTCGATTCGCGGCGTGGTCCGATGGAATCTCGGAAATGCAGAAATCTGGTCTCTTTAACAGGAATCTCATGTGGTGGGTGATGGGGGGTGGGAGGAGAGATCAACGCG
>NW_014578903.1:20689-30612 GCF_000485595.1 Priapulus caudatus
AGGGATTTTTTCCAGGGGCGGGCGGGTCCACAGAGTCAGTCGGTTTATGCATACTTTTTACAAGGGACGGGCGCGAATGTACAAGGCGGGTAGTTTAGGTTGAATCTCTTGTTGTTGGGAGGGAGTGTTGGGATCGGGGGAAGGTAGCTAGGGTATCGTGTTATAAGGGAGAGTATGTACTACTCTTGCACCGATGCGGGGGTGATGCCTTATTAGAGGTGCGTGTAAGAATGGAGGGATTAATGCAAGAGATTTGCAGGAAAACTCCAAATAAGCAATGTTAGATAAGGAGTAAGAGGTGCTACTACAGATGCCGATGATAGAAGTCTATCCGTAGATAGATTAGGTGGAATATCAGCCAGCTAAGAACCAATCGACGAATAAACAGAAATATTATAGGAGCGAATCTATGGTAAACTTTTCTATGTAGGTAATTCCATTCATTGTTAAGGAGCACAGTGGGTGGCTATCCCTGCAGAGGTCGAGTTTCAGTTGGAAAAACTGCTTCTTTCCCTCCGGATAACTGATGGCCGTATGCTTGTCCGTATAGGTTTTATATTTTCCCGTTGAAATCATTACCAAGGTGTGCAACGTGCTGTCTAACTGTATGGGGAATGCCTTTAGAAAGGTTAGCCAGCGTAACCGCAAAATACTCATTGATATGGGTGATAAAAAAACGTTTTCTTTTGAACCTTTTCCACCGAAAAAAATGTTTTCTTCTTTTACTTTGCTGGCAGCAGACTTGCTTGTCTCAGAAAAGTCTATATTTGTTTTGTTTTGTTTTTAATTTGGACTTTAAATGCGATCGTGTTGCAGAATCTCAGCCTATGTTTAATGTAAGTTAATGCTCACTCTGGCGTGCTGTATCACTATGTTTTATTTGAATGGCAATGTTCTATGGCAATGTTTTATGTTGCTAGTGTTTAGTAGGGAAGGGTGGGCGCTGGTGTGATGAGTGTGGGTGCGGGTACTCTGTCATGTATAGCAATGTGTTGTTATGATGTTACTTATTTACTTTGTTGAACCGCAGGCACTGAGATTTAAGTTTCCACGTCGAGATCTTTTGTCGTGCGAGGTGGCCGATTTCTTTCGGCCGTGGTGGTTGTGTTTATCTCTTCTTCCGGCTCCGTCTCTCTCTCTCTCTCCCTCCCATCTCTTTCTATCTATCTCTCTTTCTCTCTCTCTCTGCTCCGCGTCGGAGGCTCTCTCCTCTGATCTCTCTCTCTCTCACGCTCCGTCACCGGATCTCTCCCCTCTCTTCCTCTGTCTGCTCTTCTTCTTCTTTCTCTCTGTCTCTCCTCTCGTCTCTTTCCTCCTCTCTCCTTTCTCTCTCTCCCTCTCTTGCTCTAGCTTTTTGTCTCTGTCTCTCTGTCTTTCTCGTTTGCTCTCTATCGCTGTCTCCCTCTCATTCTCTCGCTCTCTCTCTCTTTCCCTTTATTTCTCTCTTCCTCTCCTCTCTCTCTTACTCTCTCCTCATCTTCTCTCTCTCTTGGAGCGCATCTCCAGCCGTCCCCCGTGACACGATCGCGCAGCATCCTATCACGAAACACTCACGCTTCCTCACGAGTGCGGTCGCCCCTAGCAACGGTTGCCAGGGAAGATGCTTTCTCCGCGATTGTCGTCCGACAGGTGCTAGTAATTGATATGCTAGAAGCAACTCTCAGGCGTCTGCTCGCAAATCTAACGAGCCCGCGTCGTCATGGCGACGTCGATGACGTCACCGCGTCGCGAGCCCGTCGTTTGGTGAGATGACACCCCGTGTTATCAGAAGTACATGAATATAGGCGATGGATCTTTGTGTATCTCTTTATCCGCGTGATCCTGCTGTTATGTGTGGCGGCGAAAGAAGGAGGGGGCGGGCGAATTTTGTACCGGAAAAAGGAAACTACTGTTGCTGACACTACAGCTGCGTTTAACAGTCGGGCCTAATCCTAGTTTATCACCCCGGATTAGCTTAGCATATATGCGAACTATATATACAGGGGTCCTAAACTAGGATTGAACATACATTCGCGCATTAGCCGACTGTCGAGGGCTGTGTGTTATGTATGTAGCGTTTTACGTAGGTTTGTACGTTGTGTGCTGCGGCAGAGCTGTTATATACTTTTACCGTATTTATGTATCGTCAAGGCGCGCGTACGTGTTCGTACGTACGGGGTGGGGTGTTCACTTGGCGGACGATAGAGAGGGGGACACGGATGGAATTTCACTAGATTTGGCATTTCCACAGTTTTCTTATAATTGCACTGCTGTTACGAGCGGTCCAGTGTCGCTGCGGTGATTGTGTGGAGGTAGTGTGCAGTAGTACTACTAGTACCAGGAGTGTATAATATAGAGATATTTATATTATACACTCTTGCTAGTACTACTTACACGGCCCGATGATGCTATCGATCCAAAAATAATTGCTGATCATGTATGTATGTATATCCATGTGCATGTAGCCACAAGTTACCTTCTCGCCTCTCGGTACGTGTCGAGAAGATTCCTACGTCGTGAATCAGTCGTGGAGCCTGGTCGGGCCTGAGAACAATAATGTTGTAATACATTGAATACATTGTATATATTATATACAATGTATGTATTGTTCTCCGGGTCGGGAGATTCGAATTGCTATCAAAGATCTATGTACAATTGTACAATATATCACTGGACGGTGCTGCCCTCTACGTACCGCGTACACTATTTCAGCAATACTCTTGCAATGAAGATGTTCGGGTGTGGAAATTTAATGTTGAATAACTAACTGTTCGTGTTGAATTCACACTGATTAAACATCGATAGACAGTCGGTCACCAGCATGTTGCGAGTTATTATTTTGTGTCTTTTGTACGTCTAGATTGTGTACGTTCTTTATTGCAGGGTCCCCGGCCATAGCCCTTGAAAGTCCTTGAATTTTGTCCATTGTGCTTGAAAGGTCCTTGTTCCTTTTGTCATTGAAAATCTTTGAATTTTGTCCATTGTCCTTGAAAGTCCTTGAATTTTTTCCATTGTCCTTGAAAGTCCTTAATTTTTACTTTTGTCATTGAAAATCCTTGGAAATACTAGGTCCAAGTCCTTATTTTATGTCTAATGTCCTGGAATTTTACATTTTTGATCTAAAATAAAAAGCAAATCTTCATTGCTGGTTATCTGACTAACCCTATTCCAAGTCTTCGATAAAAATGTTAAATTTAATCCAAAATTCACATGTCATTGTCTACTAATGTACTCTACCAAAGTAGTTTGTTTTGTCCCTAATTTTTACATACATGTGGACCGTGGTGTAGGTGTCTAGACTATAAGTTCATCATTTAAATATTTATTTATTACTCGGTGTTCATATTTTGCTACAATTGTGACAATTTGTGTGTAATTTGTTGTAGGAAAATACAAGCTGAGTAATAAATAAATAATTATTTTAATAGTCAGCATAATTATAGTTACGATCCCTGCCCATGCCACCCATGACTAAAAGAGGGAAAACAAACTAGTTTTTGCAGATATTGTTCTGTGAATTTTGGTTGTTTCCATGGGTTGGAGGCCAAAGAAGATCTTTAATTTCACCAGCTCAGCAAATACTATTAGCAAGAAATTTATAGAGAAAGGATTGCTCTCATTGAATTACGTGTAAAACAACTATTTTTTACTTTATATATGAATCTAAGGTAGGTATATATATATATGATGTCAGATGACTGTAAAATGTTAAAACTACTTGTCACAGATTGTCCTTGAAAAAAAACATGTCCTTGAAGTCGTTGAAAAAATCATTCACACTTTTGGGAACCATGTACTGAGTACCTAGCAGTAATAATGTACCATAAGAATCAACCATCACGAAAAACCAAGAAAAAAAAACATACTTTTTCATTCAATATCTGGTATTCTATCTATTTCTATCTATATCTGATATGTCTGTCTATTTATATGGTACTTTAATCTATATCATATCAGGGTATTTTCTTTCGGGAACCAGTGAGCCCCTCTCCCAAATGGTATCGCCTACGACCTCGTTAGCACGGTGAATTTTATTCAGGCAAATATTATTATTTATTTTATTATGTCTATATATATATATACATATGTGAATATATATAGCGCGCCAGAGAGAGATATATATATATACAGAGAGAGTGAGAGTGTGTGTGCCTGCGTGCGTGCGTGAAGAGAAATATTGCGCGAGAGAGAGTGTGAGAGAGAGAGAGGGGGTGAAAGTCACGGAGAGGGAGAGGGTGGGCGGTAAGGCGAGAGAAGTAACTATATTAGAAGGAATATATGTGCATCCGTGCCTGTGTGTGTGCCGTTTGTGCCGTACGTGCGTTTGTCTGCGCGTATGTACTGCGCATATATACGTGTGCACATCTCCGTCTGCATTCATCCCTCCCTCCGTCCCTCTCCCCTTTCTCTCCTCTTTCCTTCCTCCTCCCCTCTCACTCCCTTCCCCCTCCCCTCTCACTCCCTTCCCCTCAGTATTTCCCTCCCCCTCTCGCGGATAGTATCGCCCACGGCATCCGTTGCACGGTGAAATGTTAGCCAGGCAAATGGCTGGTTTTCAACCTCGACTTTTTCACCCCCCCGAGGCACAAAATGTGGATATACGGCTATAATATGCGTTTTTATAGTCACACAAGCACACATACACACACGCGACCGGGCGCGCACACGCGGGTATGGTTGCACGCACGCGTGCGCGTGTATTATAGGCGTAAATTCATATTTTGTGCCTCGGGGAGTGAAAAAGTTTCGGCTGAAATACGGCCATTTAGCTGCAAAAGTTTTTTCATGCTTGACTGGTCATGGGCGATACCATCCGCGAGAGGGGAGTAAGGAAGTGATGTACGTAATGACGTATTCATCTACGTTAAACGACGTTCATATACGTGTATGTGTTGTTAGTATAGTTGTTAGAACGATAAACTGTTATCTATGAAACCGGGGTTCGAATCTCCCACGTGGTTATTTGCTTTTCGTATATAATTTGTGTAAGGGTAAACGTATTAAAAGTAAAACGTTTATAAAGAAGATATATATAACGATATATTCATGCTCATCATTTGGTCAAATTTTATTCAGATCAAAGCCTGTCATACATATATATATATAATATAGATATATATATATATACACACCACATCACATGGATGGTATTCGGAGGAATGCCAAGCAAATAATATATGCTCGTCTAATTAAATATTTATCATTTTATAATGTCTAGTTAGGGCATACATGAATCGTGCGCACCGACTTATTTTGAACAACATGGCTACAGAGCTATATCACGACGATACTTCCGCTACTGCACACACACACCAAATACCAACAAAAGGAACATCGCTACTATCAAAAATAGATTAACAACTAGTAGTTCAGAGTTGCACATGTTTATGGTTGTCGTCTTTGCTACTACAGGCGAACATAATTGTGGTGCATTTTTTTGCAAAGGTGCAAAAAACTACTCGCAGGGTCTTACCCCTGTTACCGAAAAGTGACAAAACAATACGCAGGAATTAAAGTACAAAATACATAATAAGAGTTCAATGAGCCAGTTGTCACTAGCGCACGCACCCGGTCCTCCTAAGTGTTTGCACCTTTAAACAAATCAATAAGTAAGTGTTTGCACCTTTAAACAAATCAATAAGTAAGTATTTGCAAACAAATTACTTCCATATAATAGCCACTCCATCGTCCTTTATCATACACCGACTGGATGGCAAAAAAGTAAAAGGTCGATCATCCCAAAATACGGTGGCAGTGTTGATCGTTGTAATAAATAAACTTCAACGAAAGTATCCATTTCCTCATCACATCATTCGTATGCATTGATACGGATCGTTTCGATCCAAGAAACATTCAGAGAATTATATCAGTCATTCATTGGGAGAAAACCTCAACAAGTTCAATCGGAAACAAATTGCCACTAGGTTCTACTACGAGCAGAATATTCTCCATTTCCGTCAGGCCCGTAGGAACTGGGGGGGGCGCCTGCCCCCCAATAATTTCCAGACATTTGTTTAAGTTATTAATACACAGCCACTATCAATTTACAATTGCAATTTGCAATTGCAATTTGCAATGCCAGTGTGCACGAGAAAGCATCATTTCAATATTGAAAATTCAAAAATTTTCTATTCTTTCCAGACTATCTCCCCAATCTGGGCGCTACGGGTCTCGCAGACTGGCTAGCACGTCTATAACCCATTGCCACCCCAATGTCATATACCTTCCTACGGGCCTGATCTCGGTTATAGAATAGATCTGTTTACGCTATCAGTAATTCCTATCATCCCGCCAGCCGTACCTTGCCGCCACCAGGTAGCGCAGCGAGCACACGTTACCTAGAGTTCCTTTATATAGAAGGGACTCTAGTTACCAAAGGCGGTTACCAGACCATTAGATAGAGAACCTTCTTCTATCTATGGTTCTGCGGTGTACGATTACATGCGGCATTGGCGTTAGACACCTTAATTAACTGAGAGTTAGATTGACTGAGCCTGAGAACTTATCAATATCACGTATCAAATCCGTGCCGTCAATTAAACTTGCTTGTAAGGCATATACGGTACGGTACGGTACGCCTGTGTGAACACGCGATGCATTTATATCAATAGTAAAGCAATATGGAAGACCAACATTACAGGCCAAATTATTAATAAACAACACAATGATCTCACTTTCTCTCACGCACACGCGGGGCACACGCGCGCACACCACTACTCACGCCGCCCCGCACGCACGGCAGCCACCGACGCACACAGACACACGTTCATCGTACATCTCTACCACGAAAACAGAACGTGTGGCATCATACCCCAAATACAATTATTATCACCGAATGCTTCCTCTCTCTCTCTCTTCTCTATCTCTCCTCCTCTCCTCTCTCTCTCTCTTCTCTTTCTCTCTCTTCTCTCTCTCGCTCTCGTCTCTCTCTCTCTCTCTCTCTTCTCTCTCGTCTCTCTCCTCTCCTCTTTCTCTCTCCTCTCTCTCTCGTCTCTTCTCTCTCTGCTCTCTCTCTCTCGCTCTTACGAAAACTGTGAAACGAATTGCCTATTACAAACCGACGGACTGACTATTTCGCACCTTGGAATCGTATGAGTAATCGATATTAATGCCCCAAATGAGAGACGTCAACACGTGACGTAAAAGATCGGCTGCAGCGTTTAGCAGCATCGGGGCAGTGCGGGAAAGAGGTAGACAGTTACTACACATGCGTCTAAACAGAGGATTTGCTCCGACCTGTGATTGGAGGATAAAAATAGACCCCGCCCACTTTTCCATTTTTGGAGGATAAAAATAGAATTCGTGACGTTTCGTGTCACCGGTCATAGCCGCGCGTGCATATTTGCTAATTAATTAGACTAATCGCGCTTCAATAGACTCAAAACTCACAGAGATTAAGGCTAAGACATGTGTCTATAATTGCTATAATTTATAGAAATGTAACTCAATTCGTTCGCTCCATATGATAGTTAGTACACGTTCTTACCGGTCATAGCATAGCGTATGCGACGAGAGTGGGCGGGGTCTATTTTTATCCTCCAATCACAGGTCGGAGCAATTCCTCTGTTTAGACGCATGTGTTACTACTAACGCGGCCATGTTTTGACAGCCGCAGCCGTGAGTGGCTAACGACAGTTCATTCTGTTTGAGGCAGGAAAAATGACTTCATTCACCGTATTCTAACAGGATTCCCGTCCACTCGACTTTACCTCGTAATAATGACAGTTAGTCGAAACACAAAAGGGCAGGCAGTTAGCTCTAAACAAAAAATCCCGGCTATAAGATTTTAATAAGACTGTTCTATCGTCACCTCGAGTCATACCGCCGACAGTAATCATCATAAATATTTGTTCACGAGCTACTGGTCCTAGTCTATAACAGGCTGGGGGGGGGGCACGGGAGCAATTAGTACATAGACGCATGTAATTACGCAGTAGTAATTATTGCTTGCCGACGTCGGTCGTCCAGCACGCGCGCATGCATCAATATTGCAGCCGGGAAAGTTACGAAAACGCGCTCCGGCGTACGCTTCTTCAAAGAAGCAGACGTATTCCGTTTCCGTGAGGTTTCCCCGGCGGTGGCGTTACAATGTGGTGTGACCAATCATCGCGCAATAGTTCGCGTGCCGGCTTTTCGTAACCATGGTGATCGGCGGAGGCTACACCGATATCGCTTCTCGGCCCCCCACGCATCTCACGTGTGCACGAATGCGTCGACGACAGTCTCCGTGACGACGAGTCACCCAACGCCGGGTTGTCGTGGCGATGCCCCAACATTGTTCACCATGACGACGACCCGGCAACGGTCGCAGCGGCGATGACGCAGCAGCGTTTGCTACGACGATGCCCCCGACAACGGTTGCCGTGACGACGCCCCCAGCAGTGTTCGCTAAGACGATGCCCCTGACAACGGTCGCCGAGACAATGCCCTAACAGTGTTCGCTACGACGATGCCCCCGGCGACGGGACGCG
This sequence comes from Priapulus caudatus, assembly GCF_000485595.1. Taxonomy (NCBI): domain Eukaryota; kingdom Metazoa; phylum Priapulida; class Priapulimorpha; order Priapulimorphida; family Priapulidae; genus Priapulus; species Priapulus caudatus. The sequence goes on from NW_014578903.1 coordinate 29,140, forward strand.
TCGCCGCGGCAACGCGCGCCACTACCTCGAGGCGCTCTGCGACTCGGTAGACGTGTTCGGATCGTCGGAGCTCAAGGTCCCGCCGACGTCGCTAGCCGACGCCCCGCTCACGTTCATCTCTCCGTCGCTCGCAGACGCCGCGTCCGTCGCCGCGGCAACGGACTCCCGCCTCGTCGTCGGCGACTCGGGTGCGCGCGGCGATAGTGCGCCCCCTGGCGGCCGCTTGATGTAGGGCTCGCGGAGCGCGTCGCGAGCGCTGCTGCGCTTGTTCGGGTTGAACTCAAGCAGACGCTGAAATGATTCCACGGTTACAAGAATTACACACATTTTAACAAAAAAATGGATATATATATATATATATATATCGGTGTTTCCCTTGCATTGACACGCTCAAATTCTCAGCTGCCACACAGAAATTTGTGCAAAACACCGCCTCGCTGACGAAACTTTTGACAACTTGAAAAAGAGATTCAGGAGTCTTATACAATGTGTTCAGAATAGCTTAATAGCAGAATACACCAAATTGCGCTACTTTTTTCAAAAAGAAACTCGGGGGGCATGCCCCCGGACCCCCCCTAGCTGGGCGAGCACCACAGGTGCTTGCTTTGCTAGGACACCGAAAGGCGCAAACACACCACACACAAAGATTTACCACCTCGCAGACTTTTTTGGCCAGGGGAAACACTGTATATTGTATGTTAATTATAATATACAAAGACTATATTAGCAACAGGAATATCCCCTGTTATAATATTTCATACTACAGTATAACATAATCATACATATATATATATATATTTCAAGATCACGACATCATCAAGCCAAAAATGTCGTCATTCATATCAAATTCAAAGACCCGCGATAATCGTAACTATTAGCCTCTGACGACTCGGCGACCGTCTAAGAACTGCTCGTGGCAGCGCAATCTAGGTGAACGAGACGAGATACGTACGGAGAGCAGCCGTTCTCCGTCGGCGGAGATACCGGGAACGTGACTGCTCAGCGGCTTGCGATTGACGCTGAGGAAGGAGCTGTAGGGTACCGACACATCGCTGGGCCAGTCCGCCTCGGGTGGAAGTCCCATCACCCTGACGACAAAAACACACACGAGTCGTGTAGCGCAGAGGCTGTAGCCGAGAGAGTCAATGCGAGAGAGAGAGAGGGAGGGAGAGGATGAGAGAGGAAACGATAGAGATAGAGAGAGAACGAGTGAGGGGAGAGAGAGGGAGGGAGAGGGAGAGAGAAACAGAGAGAAAAGGAAGTGAGGAAAAGAGAGAATGAGAGAGGAAACGTTAGAGATAGAGAGAGAATGAGAGAGAAAGAGGGAGAGAGATAGAGATAGAGATAGAGAGATTGAGATAGAAAGCGTGAAGGGAGAGAAGGAGAGAGGGAGAGAATGGGAGTGGAAGAGATAGAGATAGAGAGAGATAGATTGAGAAAGAGAGGAGAGAGAGAGAGAGAGAGAGAGAGAGA
>NW_014578903.1:30637-33642 GCF_000485595.1 Priapulus caudatus
GTGCGTGCGTGCGTGCGTGTGAGAGAGAGACACACAGAGACAGAGAGAGAGTAACCGTGACACTGAGTACGGTAGGAGTGCCTTGACAGCCGGTTACATCTCACCTCCTGTTGTGCATCTCGGCGAATATGCAGCCGCAGCTCCACATGTCGACTGCCGAGGCGTAGCTCTGTTGCAGCAGCACCTCCGGCGACCTGTACCACAGTGTCACCACCTGCAACACGAGAAAACGTGCGCCTTCAATAACACAGAGCCTTCATAACTAACGTAGTGGACTCTACACATGTCCCCCACTAACATACTATCATCTACACGTGCCCTTACTAACACTGTGCCATCTACAACACATGTCATCACTAACACACTGCCCTCTACAACATGTGACCTGACGAACATAGCGCCCTCTACATGTACCCTCACTAACATTTTGCCATCAAAACACGTCTTGACAACAATGTTTAGCTTGATACAACATAAGCCTTCTACTAAAATTCTTACTGAGTTTTACGACGTCAAACGTTTACCCTGCGATCACAAAGCGCACAAAATACTCTACGACACCTTCTACACTCGACACACGTGGAGCCAAATCTAGGCTATCGCTCCATTTATTATGACCATTAATGACATTAAAGTTGGGAACACTCCTAATGGAGTATCACCCCAAATCTACAATCAACACACGGGCAGCTCCTAACATCTCTTTCGTTTTGAAAAAAACCTTTCGAAAAAAACTTTGACCAGGGTTTTTCTGAGGGAAAATTATACAAAGGAGGTAAGGGCCAGTTTCGGAAAAAATAACGCATCACATGACTCAATAAACGCACATGACAATCTAAATATGCCAGAAGCACGTGGCAATCTATTTATTGTTGGGTTGACACTATTTTGACAACGGCGGGTAAATACAGGAACATTTTCGCAACGGCGATGTTAAATTCGACAACGGCGGTGCGCCACTGTGCCTCTCACGTATAAGAAACCCTGTTCACACAATCTACCGCCGGTCCACATCACGACGCGGTTGGCGGCAGCGCCGGCAGGGGGCGCCACCGAGCGACTGGGATACTTACGACGGACGTGAGCACCATGGAACAGCTGTAGACGCGCGCGAGGCCGAAGTCTGCGATCTTGAGGCGGCCGGCGGTGGTGACGAGCAGATTCTGCGGCTTGAGGTCGCGATGGACGATGCGATGCGTGTGCAGGAAGTCAACGCCCCGCAGTAGATCCTCAGTTAGGTCCTGAAGAGAAACACGTAAACATGTAAACACTTAAACACGTAACGTGTAACGCATAAGACGTAGGACATAAGGAACACGTAAACATGTTCTATGGCTTGAGGTGGCGGTGGACGATGCGGTGCGTGTGCAGGAAGTCAAGTGCTCAGTAAGGCCCTGCGCGACAACGAGAAACACGTAAACATGTAAACACTTGAACACTTGAACACGTGAACACGAAAACACTTAAACGCATAGCAAATAATATATATATATATATATATAGTAATACGTAGGTAAGTGGTGCGTAGCCCAAAGTTGTTAACAAGCCAGATAAAAAAAAGCAGCCAGTGATTACGTCACGAATTTTCTATGGTAAAATTTGTAAAAAAAAAATCTCCCGATTTTTTACATAACAGTAAGAACAACGGACTACAACGTATCGTGCGACGGGTCTCACTTCTAGAATCGGGTATAATTCTAGAATCGCGCAGCCGAGTTGCATGAAAAAGTCGCAAGTCTGCTTAAAGGAAGAAACAAAACTTTTCAAGCGAAGAAACAAAAAGACATATGTGTGAGTCCGTCGTCGCACGCCCAACGTTTCTCACCCTGATTCTCTCCGGCGGCACGCCCGTCGAAGGACAGCCCTTTCAGGTACATGTCCCAGGTCCTGTCGTATGTATTCGAAGACGAGAAACACTCGCCGCTCGTTCGCGCACGCCTTCCCATGGCAGACGTCAAACAACCTGGCAAACAAAGACGGAAAAATCGTGAAATGTAAGCAGCGGCGTCTAAAAAAGCGGAACGCCATCGTGCCCTGCCTACTCATCAGCAAGTTTTTATCACAGCTAATTCATATGGCAGGTATCCCCAGAATTTTTTAACAGGGCAATAGGCAACTGGGCATCTTTTTAACCTGGGCAATAGGCACTGGGCATGGAATTTTCAACAGGGCAAGTAGCAACCTGGGCATCGCATTTTCAACAGGATCAACTAGGCAACTGGGCATGATTTTTTAACAGGGCAAGTAGGCAATTGGCATCGATTTTTAACTGGGCGCAATAGGCAAACTTGGCAATCGATTTCTTAACTGGGCCAATAGAGCAATCTGGGCAATGATTTCAACAGGAACAAATGGGCAACTGGGCCATGATTTTAACTTGGGGCAATGGCAATTAGGGCATTGATTAGGGGCGACTAGTACGGCGACTGCAATGATAAACGATTCGACAACCCTGCGTTATTGCATATGCGTACCCGCCTTCTGTGCGATCTCTACCCCGGTGGAGTCTACCAGACGCTCACGCAGCCCCTCTATAATGCACACACGAGCACACACCACAGCACCCACGCACCACCGCACCGCCACCGCACCGCACGCACGCACCGCACCGCAACGCAACTCGCACGCACAGCACGCACGCACGCCACGCACCGCGCACGCACAGCACGCTACGGCACTGGCACGCCACGCACGCACGCAGCGCCACGCACGCACGGACGCACGCGCGCACGGCCCCACGCAGACGCACGCGACGCACGCCACGAGCAGCGCACGCACAGCCACACACCGCACCACCACACCCCACACACACCACCCCACACACAGCACACACACACATCACACACGCACCTGGCTAACTCATCTCTATTTCTATGTCCTAGCCGGATTTATTATTATCTTATTTATTATAACCTCATTTATCTATACCGTTATAACGGACACGCAATCGTGCATCAATAAAACATCGAATAATAAATATGTTGATGTCGGCGGCTTCTTCTAGC
>NW_014578903.1:33667-38799 GCF_000485595.1 Priapulus caudatus
GCGTTAAGATTAGCTACCTGGCCAATGAAACTAACCCAAGACTTGCATCGAGAAAAGTTGCTGAGGCCAAAAACAATTTCTCTTATCAAATCTTTAATTTCAATGTTTCCCACTCTTACTCTCGATACGAGAATAAACTTCAAAACTTAATGAGATCTAAGCACATTGATTTATGCGGGCACAAAACGTAATATCTAATGCACCTCAGTAATAAAAAATGACTACATAACGTAACGGACTTTAATGCTATCTTAGAAAAACTGCGTGCTAAATCGCGAAAAATTAATCCCGCACGCCTTTGTAGAAAGCAGTTGTGGTGTACTGAGTGGTCACCAATTAGTGCATAGGTGCTTGCAACTGCGCTAGTGGATGAATATACGCCTAAACAACGTAAACTGAGGCACGAATACCGTGGTATAACGTTGATGGAGACAGTGAGAATTCAGCAGGCTGACCAAACCCTGTAAGCTGTTTCTCTTCTAGGTCGATTATGCAATAACTTGAACCCGCGTTTTAAGAAAAACGAGATCTCCTGCAAGAATAAAAAAAGAATGTTATTCCACGCGTTGGTTATATTAACTTTGCATTAGAAGGAAAGTAATGAACTAATAAGAAATACAGACCGGACACAAATGATGGCCATGGGTCTAGTAAGAGGGCATATATCTGAACAGCTGTGATGAGGGGAATGTAACAATAATTAATATAAATAATTGAGTAAGAATTATAATAAGGGTGCAGAACATGATTTCAAGTGATATGATATAATTAAAATATTTAGCCAATCTTTGCAGCTTTCCTCTCTAGGGTTGACCGCGGGGGTTAACGGTGGTAAAATGCACATCGCTTTAGCAATATAATGAATTCCCCTTCTAACAGACAGTCAAACCACAGACAGACGCAACTTGCTGCAGACATGCACCACAACCATCGAGAAGAGTTGCGCATCTTATTTTTATGCACTAGCAACAGGGACGAAATTATTTTGCCAGCAACAAAAAATCGCGCGAGAGAGAATATCTTGGGCCGACGTTGTGGCGCTCGCAATGGAACGATAGCAAATTTTGACGCGCAGAACTTCGAATCGGCATGGAAAGGACTCAAACACAGGTTTGATATATTGTTGCCAAAAGTCGGGCACGAAAGTCCACATCGGGCACGTGTGAGCTTGGCGAGCTGGCGACTTGATTCCAGCTGCGCATCCTGCATTGATTTACGAGCTTTTTGTTTGGATTAAGGTCCCAAGGTCAATGGCATGGCATGATTAAGCACCGTGATTCGAAATATGTGCAGCGCCCGTGGTATGGAAGGACAGGACAGAGGGGAGGAGACGAAACATCGTTAGAGAAAAATACTGGCAGAACCATGCCAATGGTACAGATAGAGAGAGTAGAGATCCCCCGTGACATCTATGGCGATGAGGACTTACAGCGAGATAGGAAATAAAACAGAAAATATGTAAAAGCATTACAAATATATTCCTTATGACTAACTTGAGGACGAACGCGGTTATCGTGGACCACATATTCAGGTCTTCCTAAAACCCTATGCTTTGCAATCAGGCATGCTCTGCACACGTGGAATTTTATCAAACAGTCTCCACATGCTACCACACGAATTGCGAATCATTGGGGTCCTGCGCTGAGACAGCTCAGCTGCGTCGTCGAACAACTTCTGCGCCACTCGGACCTGATTACTCATATCTATGGTGTCACCACACTCCAAACAACGCGGAATTTAAATATTTAATTTCACCTACTTAATATCACACACGCACACGTGGCGATTTGTTAATCGCCGCGTAACTAGCGATAAAATCCGCACAACGTGTGCGCCGGAGGCATCCCACTGGAACTTAACTAAGAGTTAGATAATATTCATCCTTCTTAAACATCTCGGTATTTAATTCCCACACAACTACACAATTAAACATACTATTCATTCTTCAAACACACTAAACTCGCCTACTTATGATGACCTTTTGTTCGCCGACTTCACTACGACAAGCGAACTATGTGCAACTCAAATCGATATTCAGCAACGCACCACCTTGCGCGCGCTGTGTGGCGTCTCCCGCCTCCTCTCTACACATTTGGACCCTCCTCTCCCACTAACGTACATCCTCGCCTCTTACATTGTACCTATCTCAGACCAATTAGACATCTTGTCCCATCAAATACCACAATTCTAACACAATGGTTTAGCTTATACACCCCAACATAAGCCTTCTCCACCACCTACATGCCACCATAAAACTAAAAATCTTACTGAGCTCTTAACGCACGTCAAAACGTTGGACCCTCCCCCCGCGATCCAACAAAAGCGCACAAAAACCCACGACAATCTTATCGTTTCTAAACAAAACCTTTCAACTAACATCACTATCACTTCTCATCCAGGCTTCCTAAAGGAGAAATAATATACAAAGAGGTAATGCCCAGTTTGTAAAAAAATAACGCATCAACCATAACCATAAACGCACATTCTCAATATTCTAACTATCTATATCCCAATATCAACCTAGGCAAATCACATTTCTAACTTCTTCTGCGCGGTTCATCCACTATTTTGACCAACGCGCATATTAAACACAGGAACATTTCACCAACCGGCGATGTATAACATTGACAAAACTACGTGCGCTGCGCAGCCACGTCGCCCACTCAAAAGATCAACCAATCTTCTGACTGGTCTCCGACACAATCTATCTACCCGAGCCGTCCATCTCACGACGTGGTTGGCGGCAGCCGCAGGTAGGGTCCGCGCCAACCTGCCGAGCGTAACCTGGAATATCTTACACGGACGGAAAACCATGAAACACTGTAAGCACCGCGCAGATATGAGGCAAGGAAGTCTCGATCTTTGCAGCGCGGCCCAGCCCGGTGGTGACGTGAGCAAGATTTCTGCGGGCTTGAGTCGCGAATGGACGATGCGGTGCGTTGCAGGAAGATCAACGCCGCCCAGCAGATCCTCAGTTAATCCTGCGAAAGAAACGCGTAAACACACAAAACACGTTAAAACACGTAACAGTGTACATGCATCTAAGACGAGTATACATAACGGAACACGCAACAATGTATCATATTCTGCTTGAGGTGCGGTGGACGATGCGGTGGACGTGTGCCAGAATCAAATCCTCAGTATCCTTCGACAAATGATAAACAACGTAAATATTAAAATACCCCACCTTGAACACTTGAAACACCTGAACTCACCGTGAACACATTTAAAACGCATAAATAATAATATATATTATAATAATATAATACGTAGTAAGTGCGTCGTACCCCAAAAGTCGTTAATCCAACACCAGATAAAAAATAAACAGCCAGTGATCTACGTCACGAATTTCTAATGGTAAAATTTGTATAAAAAAAATTTCGATTTTTTACATTAAACAGTAAGAACTAACTGGACTTAAAACGATTATCGCTTCGCAGACGGTATCATAGATCTATGAATCCGCAGCCGAGTTCATGAAAAATCGCACAAGTCTGCCTAAAGCCTAAAGAACGAAACAAAAGACTTATTGTGATCGTCGTCGCGCGCCTCACCATCTTTCTCATCTCTCATCGCCAAGCTCTTCTCACCCCTGGATTCTCTCCGGTCGGCCACGCCCGATCTTCCAATCAGTCACACCCTTCCAGTACAGTCCAAGTTCCTGGTCGATGTATGAAGACGAGAAACACTCGGCCCTCGTGTCCAACTCTCTCCGCTTCCTTGCACCATCTCCTCCACTACGACTGCCGCGCCTTCCATTGGCTAGACGTCAAACAACCTGCAACAGACAAAAATCGTGGAAATGTAATTCGCAAATGTTCTAAAAAAGTCGAACGCCATCGAATCCTGCTACTCATCACAAGTTTTTATCAACAGCTCAATCTATCCCCGAATTTTCAACAGCAAACAACTGGCATATCCACTTTTAACTGGCAATAGGCAACTGGCAATTGAATTTTAACAGGAGTAGCACGGCAATGATTTTCAACAGGAACAATATCCAACTGGCATAGTTTCAAAACAGGACAATAGGCAACTGGGGCATGATTTTTAACTGGGCAATAGGCAACTGGGCATGATTTTCAACAGGACAATAGGCAACTGGGCATGATTTTTAACTGGGCAATAGGCAACTGGGCATGATTAGGGCGACTAGTAGCGACTGCAATGATTAAACGATTCGAACACCCCTGCGTTATTGGCATATGCGGTACCGCCTTGGTGCGATCTACACGGTGGATCTACTGTGATCTACACTACCGCGCCCCTCTATAATGCACACACACACACGCACCTGGTTAACTCATCTCTAATTATTATTACGGACGGATTTATTATTATTTATTTATCATAACTCTATTTATATAGTTATACGGACACGAAATCGTGCAGCAATAAAACCTCGAATATAAATATTTGCGATTCGCGGCTCCTTCTAGTGGCTGAAAGTACTTTGACGTGCTCGATTTCACATTGGGACACTTGCCAGTGGACGCTGCTGTGTACCAACACACGATTCTTCATTCACACCTTCTACTCTCCCCAGCATAATCTGTATATCTGCCTATCAAGGCTAAGATTCCATCTCCCTACCAGCCACAAGAGGTCCAAACATATATGGACCCGGGGTGAGGTCCACGCTGTTACAAATCCATTCTCCATTTAGATCATTCTACGTCATCCGTTCTATTAGCAGAGCACAGTATTATCAAGAGTACACAATAGAGATTACATAATCTCGATTATCTACTCTTGGCATTATGGAGTTACGACGAACGTGCGATGCTGAAAACGCGATCATTTTACGCTGCAGTTCTGTCAACTGCGAGACACAAGCTTCGAAATATACACGAAATTAAACACGCTGAGTTGATTAAACGAGAAAAAACAAGCTGATTAGACGAAAATATTGATCGCTAGGGCTGTCTCAACACTAACTAGATATATATTATCAAGAGCTAATAATACCTAGAGTGTACAACGGAAAAACGGGAAAATAGTGCTATTTCACGATAACATTATTCTACTTTGCCTGCAAGTCTATAATAATTTCATGGTATTGAATTAAGCAGAATTCTTTGCTCTCTAAAACAAGACCAACCGCTTGTCAATACGATACTCCTAGGCGGAGA
>NW_014578903.1:44039-46549 GCF_000485595.1 Priapulus caudatus
AAGTGATTCTGTTCACTTTTTATGGTTAAATTGCTGCATTATACTTCCTGTTTTACTATATTGTTCGATGTGAACATACACTCGTGACTCATACATCAGAGAGCAATTAATGTCAAGAACATAATATCAAATCGTCCCGGTTTTTGGGATTTTTAACTAGTTGAGAAACAATCTTATCAGGTAAGAATTTGAAGATACGTTTAGTCCCCGTTAGTTCTTACTTTTAATGTAAAAAAATGTTTTTACAAATTTTACCATAGACAATTCGTGACGTAGTCAATTTAATATGCTCTTGATAATATGCAGAATGCGGATGGCTGGTTGAGTCGCTTAAAGCGGGCAGCACACTTCACCATTTTCGTTGCTCGTACAAAACGGCCAAGTGTGCGGGGGCCGGCAACGACCACTCACCACGGAAATTTAGTGGTGACCACGAGTTGCCGAGAAACAAACCGGTTTGATTTCTCACCACGAAAATTGCTCGTGGTGGCAACTTGTGGTGAAGTGTGCTGTGACGCGGCAACGGCCACAAAAATTGCCGACCACGAAAATTGCCTGTACGAGCAACGAAAATGGTGAAGTGTGCTGCTAGCTTTACACGAACAACGTTTAAAACCTGTCGCTGTCAACCTAACCGTTATAAAGCTATATACGCTGGCTGCTACAGCCGAACCTGTGTTAGCGGACACCCTCTATAGAACGGACACTCATTATAGAGCATATACCCTCTATAGAACGGACACTCATTATAGAGCGGACACTCTTTATAGAACGGTCACCCGTCAATGAAGGGTACTTGTCGCATTCCCCCCCCCCAAGAGCAGTTATGCAGTGAAAGTACTCATATAGGACGGACACCTGTCTCTATAAAGGACATTCATGGGGTTACCCTTGGGCGTGACCCTTATACACAAGGTTGACTGTATGTTATTAGAAATAGATAAAATAAAACGTAGTTTTTATTCGCTCTAATATTATGGTTTGTTGTTCCGTTGATTATCCGTTATTCGGCCTCATTATACATAGCAGAAGTGGCGAGACGGAATCCACAGTACACGAAAGCAGTTGGCCAATAATCAATCGTCCACACATATCTAAAGAAATAATACACGAGGTCATCAATATATTTCGATGATGTACATCTTTATCGGAGATTGTTGCACACAGTTCGATACCCATTACATCAGGAGTCTATCTATATTGATAGACTCCTGATTGTATCCCTCTCTCATACTTAGCATGTTTCATCATGCTTCTCATGTTTAGCATTGTCACAGCTCAACATTATTACCTCCGCCAAGGAGGTAATGTAATCGGTCTCGTGTGTGTGTTTGTGTGTGTGTTCGTGTGTGTGTTCGTGTGTGTGTTCGTGTGTGTGTTCGTGTGTGTGTGTAGCCACTAGTGTTCACGCGATCGATTCAGCAGCAGCTCGCCTTAGCGCGATCGATTCAGCAGCAGCTCGCCTTAGGGCGTCGAGTCAGCAGCAGCTCGCCTTAGGACGTCTAGTCAACAGCAGCTCGCCTTAGGGCGTTCAGTCAGCAGCAGCCAGCAGCGAGCCAGCTGTTATACACATACATGTTACATGCTGGCGGAGGTATGCACTCTCCATGATTGCCCTCTGTCTAGTTCCCATTGATCTGCTCGTCTCCCAAATGTTATCTCGCAGCGCATGTGGAAAGTTATAAAAGTTGGCAAAGAAATAATAGAGCCTATTATATACTAGTATATTATTTCTATGGAAGTTACAGACATGTAACAGATAAACATCTGCGTTTTTCACGCATACATATAGGAACGTGCCTCAGTTTACAAAAGGAATTCGCAGTGCGAACCAGTTGGCGTCCTTTACCTACGCGGCCAGACACCATTGCAGTCACTTGCGGTCACCAGGGGCGTGTACAGGATTTGTACCAGGGGTGGGTCTAACCGTAACCCAAACTTGCGATCACGCGAAGGGAGGGTCTGGGGGGCAATCCCCCCAAAAATTAGACCCCCTTAGATGCGTTTTCTGCCCCCACCCTTGTACACGCCCCTGGTCACGGTAGTCACTCTTGCAGCCCCGTGATAGTCTGACGCGACTATAGAATAGAAGGTGGTAGTTTGAGACAGATACGGAATAGAAGGTGATATTCTGATATGGATATAGAATAGAGAGTGGTAGTCTGAGATGGATACAGCAAAGGGTGATATTCTGAGATAGATACAGAATAGAGGGTGGTAGTCTGAGATGGATATAGAGGGGGTGGTAGTCTGAGAAGGATACAACAGAGGGTCATATTCTGAGATGGATATAGAATAGAGGGTGATAGTCTGAGATGGATACAACAGAAGGTCATATCCTGAGATGGATATAGAATAGAGGGTGATAGTCTGAGATGGATACAACAGAAGGTCATATCCTGAGATGGATATAGAATAGAGGGTGATAGTCTGAGATGGATACAACAGAAGGTCATATCCTGAGATGGATATAGAATAGAGGGTGATAGTCTGAGATGGATACAACAGAA
>NW_014578903.1:47237-50363 GCF_000485595.1 Priapulus caudatus
CACACACACACACACACACACACACACACACACACACACACACACACACACACGCACACGCACACGCACACATTCGCGGAGCAACGAACGCGCGCTTGTGGCGTTGCGAAAGCTCGGCTGTCCAACAAGAGAGACACAAAGGCCGAAGTATGCGGGCCGTCAATAGTACAGCAGTAGAAATAACACGGCGAGGTGGCGGGGCAGTGCCGCTGCGCTATAATAAAGCCTCAATGAAACGCCAATAAAAGCCGATGCTATCGCGGAGTTCGTGGATGGAGCGGGGCCTTACAGAGAGGGTGGTGCAATGAACACGAACACGTAGCGTATGAACATTATCAACACTAAGCGCCAATAACTGCTGACAAGAATTGCAATAACAGCAGCAGCAGCGGCAGCAGTAACAGCAGCAACAGCATCAGCAACAACAACTTAACGAAAAAACAAAAACGAAAACAACAGCATCATCAACAACAACGACGACGACGACGACGACGACGACGACGACGACGACGACGACGACGACGACGAAAAAGAAGAAGAAGGAGAAGGAGAAGAAGAAGAAGAAGAAGAAGAAGAAGAAGAAGAAGAAGAAGAAGAAGAAGAAGAAGAAGAAGAAGAAGAAGAAGAAGAAGAAGAAGAAGCGACCGTAGAACGGTGCTACACACGAACACACGCGCATGCGCATGCAATAGCGACCATAAATCTCGTTCTACGCGCATGCGCGTGAAGGGATGCGAGAAATAAAAATAAACATAAATTTCTTTTTTAGCTCGCGGACGTTAATAAAATATGTATTATATATGTAAAATAAGTAGCAAACAGGTGGCAGTGCTCACCGAGTTACGTGCGTATGTACAGCCGCGCAACTAACACTATATATAACTGCATGTAAGCTACACTTATATGCACTATAGTTATTCGGCGAGAGCGAAGAGATAATGAAAGACCAACTCCCACCGACTGACCTCGATGGGGCAAGGGCAGCCGTCATAAATAACGCTTGTAAATCGGAAAAGAATTGTTTTACCGGATATCCGGTCTACGCGAGCAACGTGCGTAGCGCCACGTGGAGAGCTGTAGGTCAAATACGTTCACGTCAGCACGCACGCAACTTCGCGCGTTTACTAAATAATAATAGCTCCAGCACGCCTGCGAGATATCGCGTTGCTCTAATATTACGTTATCGCATAAAGAGCTCGGGAAGCATTTAAACGCGAATTGTTCGCGAAAATTCGCAGCGCCCGTATAAAAAAAAGTGTGTATAACGACCGACCCGTCATTACGTGCGCGTTGTGTGAACAATTGCGGTTTAAATGCACCGCCCCCGCCCCCGCTCCCCTGCCATTATGCCAACGTGCCTGTCCTCGAGGCCTGATTCCAGATCTGTCCGGCTGATTGACTGTTCGGCAATGCTGGTAGCGTTCGTTTGTCGCGCGCTCGCTGGGAAAAATTTCGACTCTCGGTCGCTGCTAAACTGTTACATCGGGAGAGGAGCGGGAGCACAAAGAGAGAGAAAAGAGCACAAAGAGAGGCTCCCGACACAGCAAACAATTCACGAGAGGGAGAGAGAGTGTGAATGAGAGAGAGAGAGAGAGAGAGAAAAGAAAAGAAAGCGAGGGAAGGGGCTGATAGATAGCGATAGCGATAGAGAGAGAGAGAGAGAATAGAGAAAGAGAATAAGAGAGGGGAGAGAACGAGAGAGAGAGAGAGAGAGAGAGAAAAAGAAAGCACGAAGAAAGAGAGAAAGAAAGCGAAGAAGAGAAAGAAAGCGCGAGAAAAGAGAGAGAGAGAGAGAGAGAGAGAGAGAGAGAAGCGTAAAGCCGCGCGTGCGCACTATGAACGTCTTCGTAAAACGTAAGCTTCGTACAAGAGGCGGTGTACGTACCTGCCCGCTACGTACATATAGTGGTCGGCAATAATAGGTGAAAGAGAGTAGAGAAACATTAAGAATTTGGTAGTAAATAGATTTCGTATTTATTTAGCATTACATTTTATTGAAACGCTCCAAGTGCCTGCGGCTACGTACATGCGCGCACGCATTGTGAGCGCATTACCATTAGGGTTAGGGTAACCACGCGTGTGATTACAAGTCGGCACACTGTGTGCGATATTAGGAAAGATATGCGAAAAGATATGCGAAAAAATATGCGGAAAGATATGAGGAAAGATATGAGGAAAGATATGATGAAACTCGGGTAGCGCCCGCACTCGTCACCCCGTATACTACACGAACGAGAGTGGATGAACAGCACATGACCCCCCTGAACTCCCGTTGTTCATCGGAACATCCTCGGATGAACAGAGAATAGATCCGAACGCCCACGAACTCCACCATCGGTACAACACGATCGGGAGTGAATGAACAGCACTTCACCTCGCTGCGTCCTTGACCCCTTCTGAACTCGCGATGTTCATCGGAACATCTTCGGATGAACAAAGAATAGATCCGAACGTCCGCGAACCACAACATCGGAACAACACCGACTCTCCGAACAACAAACACGCGCGTTCAACTAGACGTTCATCGGAGCATCGATTTTCTCCGCTGTCTCCTGAAGCATCCCTCCTCTCCGCAGTATCTTCCAGATTGCGGTGTCGCTCAGAAGCCGTACAGATTGAGCCCGCTCGACAAGCAAGCCCCAACGCACCCCGACCCGAAACAGACGTCATTCGAAGAGCATTACGTAAGCGTGTGTGCGTGCGTGCGTGCGTGCGTGCGTGCGTGCGTGCGTGTGCGTGCGTGCGCGTGCGTGTGTGTGTGTGTGTGTGTGTGTGTGTGTGTGTGTGTGTGTGTGTGTGTGTGTGTGTGTGTGTGTGTGTGTGCTTACGCGCGCGTGTGTGTATGTATATATTTAGGCGTAGTACGCCTCAGCGCTACGCCTCCACACAGTAACACCTTCTCGTGTATGTAACACAACCCTGTAACACACTGGTGCCGTGTGGCGGGGCCGGGGTCCTATACTGTTGGTGATACGCACTGTTGTTGGCACGCATTAAAGTGCATTTGATCGATTCGAGTCACGAAGCGTGTCCGATCACCCGCTCGCCCGCACACACGGGAGCCGTTGCAACAGCTGCCGAAAAACCAGTAGTAAACTAGTATATGTTTGTATATATATATATATA
>NW_014578903.1:50742-51390 GCF_000485595.1 Priapulus caudatus
GCGTGCGTGCGGTGCGGTGCGTGCGTGCGTGCGGTGCGCGCGTGCGTGCGTGCGTGCGGTGCGTGCGTGCGTGCGTGCGGTGCGTGTGTGCGTCCGTGCGTGCGTGCGTGCGTGCGTGCGTGCGTGCTCATCGACAACGATAGCATCGCTATCTCAACGCCCGTCGCCGCAGATAATCGGACGAAAAACTCAACGTCGACTTCGATCAACGCGTCCAGCTAAAACGAGACGTCGATATCACGCACATCATCGGCAACAAGCGACGATTTTATTCTTTCCGATTTCATTTCACCTCTCGCCACCCGCCGAAAAAAACACTATCGTCATCGTCATTGTCGTCGCTCTCGCCACTACACATCCGCGGCGGGAGCACGTCCCGTGTATTCGGCGGCGGCGGCGGCGGCGGCGCGCGATAGCTGACATGATATCGCACGTCGCTCTCTCGCGCGCGCCCACCTGTCGCCTGCTACTGTTACGGGCGTGACGTAATAGCAAGCGACGGTGTTATCAGCCGACGTTCAGTAGCACTCGATCGTCGACCAGCGACTGATAACGATAAACGTCAATTGAATCGTTAGTTACGCTTCTAGAGAGAGAGAGAGAGAGAGAGAGAGAGAGAGAGAGAGAGAGAGAGAGAGAGAGAGAGAG
>NW_014578903.1:52089-52387 GCF_000485595.1 Priapulus caudatus
GAGAGAGAGAGAGAACGATGAATAGCTAATAGTCTAGATGGAAGCGATGAATAACGATAACGTAAACGTGGAATAGTTGGCAATGAAGTGGGAAACTGTCACGTGAAAAGGGCAGAGACGACCAATTCGGGCGCTCATATAAAAGCGAGCGCGTGTCGATTTCAGGAGGCAGAGAAATAATATTTAGCGTGTAGACAGTAGATAGCATGATCTAATCGATCGAGTATAGTTGTGCGGCTATATAGTGATTTGCGTTTGAAGCGGCAATGCTTTGAATTGGTTCGGAGAGAGAATCTTG
>NW_014578904.1:0-357 GCF_000485595.1 Priapulus caudatus
AATAATAAATCTATTATTATTCACTCCTGATGATATATATTATGATTGTTATATTTCATATGACATATATATATATATATATATATATGACATGATATATATATATGACATTATATATGATATATTTTCAGGAGTGTCATAATATAGATGCTATCAAGAGCTAATAAACACCTGTGTTTATTAGGTGTTTAACAGGTATTTATTAACAGTAAAAACAGGTGTTTATTAGGTGTTTAACAGGTATTTATTAACAGTAAAAACAGGTGTTTATTAGGTGTTTAACAGGTATTTATTAACAGTAAAAATGGTGTTTATTAGGTGTTTAACAGGTATTTATTAACAGTAAAAACAGGTGTT
>NW_014578904.1:1596-6333 GCF_000485595.1 Priapulus caudatus
TTTAAGAAGTAAATGATATGGGCGGAATGTATCACCCCGTTATACGGCGGTTTACTGGGATCCCATTATGCATTCTTGTCGAATTTTGAACCGAATTTTGTCTTTCGTTTGCCTGAAATGTACTGAAAGCATCTACTTTTTGTAGTTCTATTGTGCATTTCAAAACAATAATATGATCTTCGAGTGAGAATGATTATGGTAGAAGTTCGTTTATAATAATGAAAGGACTTTAGTTCGATTAAAGTCTATTCTCAGTGTCGTTTTCACTGTGTTGTGCCTTCTCAGGGAACGCTACAGCTGTATTGTTGTATTATTACTGGTGCTATTGTTGCAGACAGATTTGGAATCGCATGCAAATGCCAAGTGCTGAAAAACTACATCAGATTATTTCATAAGGCAGACGATCAGTGCATAGAATAAAGCGCACGAAGGGACAAATATTTTTCATTTGTTTTTCAAAATCTGGTGAAAAAATATGTTAGACATTCCCCGCTACAGAGCTAATCAGCACATATAGACATAACCCATATAACGCATAAATAGCACTCGAACTCAAACAAGGCTACTCATATAAAACGAGTTTATTGACGGTTATTGTTGGTTATTACGGTTATTACGGTTATTATTGACGGTTTATTGTTTTATGGCCACTTTTTACGAGAATGTAATAAAGATACGATGTGATTAATTAACCTAGATTATATCATGATTATGTGCTACGGACGTTCTTATAGCACGCCATGTATATATCTATACGATATATATAGTTAGACGATATAGATAGGATTCAAGGGTATCCTCGCCTTGTGACGAAACCTTCCGTTCTTCTCTTCAAAGTCAAACACGGTAACGGTGTAATTCTCTTGATCTTTTTTGAACTTTGTAATATAAAGTGACTTGAGCGGTTGACGCCTCGTCGTCAGCTGGAGTAATATAAATTATAATCAGTAAATGTTTACGAACATGACACGGACTAAACATGATACCAGCGCTGGTGACAGTACGACGCGAGTGCGGAACGTTCTAGATTAACAGTTCAAAATGTTATCTGACTATTTGTCACACTATACACAAGCATAGCTTCCGGAATAAAACATTCAGAAACATTTGCGTCTACAATTAGCGAGACGATGAAGATGTTCGATGCGGATTACCTTGAAGTTATCTGGGAGTTTTTCTGATTTTAGGCTCTCCAGGTACCAAATTGTATACTCAGCAGCCGTACTGCTGTCAATACCGTCATCAGGGACACGGGTGTCAAACTCAGGGCCTAGAGTTAAGATGTCGGCTTTTCCTCCGATATCCACAGTAAAATCTGCAAGCGACATTAGGCTAGCACGCACCATTCCCCCACGAAACCCAGCAGGGTATATGAGAGATAACAATTATTTTAACTGTGCATCGTTAATATGTACAGTAAAGTCTCAGTGGCCGTAAAAAAACTCTTGATCGTAAATTATAACGTCATTTAAATTTTGACAAAAAAAGTGATAGAGAATGCTTCTTATTAGTACCGATTGGATCTACGTCCAGCCAAAAGGTGACCTGGTCCAGCACGCTGTCACCTGTCTCTGCTACCACCCGCAGCATGCATGGATAGATGTGGCGCCATTTTAACGGCACCTCTATATAGACTCTCCCTGGCCGATATGCTTAAATTCCACGGTCTTCCCAGGGACGACGCCAGACGATCTTGGCTGGCGAAAACTGCCCAGTATCCACGTGAGACGCATGGGAACCTCTCTCACGGACGAAACCTGTAGATGTTGTCAATATACTTCAGATTCGGTCCGAAATTAAGTTCAGACGTGTTTCGAAGATTTTGATGAGAGAAATTCGTGGTTCACCCGCCCGCTCAGTCGCTTCCCCCGCCTTTTCAGCCGCGCCCTTTGCCTCTATCTCTCTTTTTCATGCACTCTAGGATGAATATTTTATTAAAAGGTTATGGTAAAGTTATAGTGTAATGGACAAACGGTAGACCTTACCAGTGCCGTGATGTAAGTAATACCTGCGGACATTCGTCTGTAACTTACGCGCAACAACGCCATGTTATAATGGCGTCCGATGATCGAATGTACACAGGCGCTCTTTCTCATCGTAGCGAGTGCACACACGCGGACTCGGCTCAATGAGCGAGCCCAGGAGATAGTCGGCTTCTGCAACAACGTACATAACCACGTTTCGTCTTCGTGTTCGATATAGCAATCTCATCCGCTATTGCAATCAGCGTCAACGTCACCGCAAGTGCTGCGTTGTTATTTTTCGTTTGTTAAAAAGCAAACGGATGCATTTATTGAGTACAATTGTGGCGGTCTGCATCGGCAACCCCTTATTACAACCTTATCGATCTTTCTTCACGACGTAATTAAGCTATAATTTTAATAGACTATATGTTTGCGATCGAGTGTACCTGATGGAATTTCCATTAAAAGAGTCGTTGGCAACACCAGGACTTGGATCGACTTCGTAAAAGCTCATCGGCCTGTAGCAGAGATAATTAACCTAAGATGTTTAGTTTTAAACATGAATACTTGAATACATTTCTAAATAACACGCCCTCCGTGATTAGTATATATGCATGCATATGCAAACGATTTACTATGTTGGCTGCGTACGCCCATAACCAGTTTTCTAATAATTTCAATCTATGTCCATCTACTATGTTCCCTATGATATTTAGTGGTAATCATTAATAATAGGTAAAGTTTTTATTCCCCGACTATCTACAGGCGTTACATATAAAATCACTGAGTGCTTTTGACAAAACTCAATGGAGATCTCTTATAAGAGTACGTCTACAATACAGCGGTTCGCGTGGTTTGTTAATGCGAGTCTAATTGTTGTTGCAATAACGAAATCGTTACGGTCTCTCTCTCTCTCTCTCTCTCTCTCTCTCTCTCTCTCTCTCTCTCGTGTGTATGTGTGTTTGGCGTGAGCTGCAAAAACCGGCAGTATTATAAATAGCCGTATAATCATAATTTTGTGCCTTTGGGCGGGTGAAAAAGTGAGGCCGAAAACCAGCACATTTTGCATGGCTAAACTTCAACCGTGGCATCACGCGGGTTCGTGGTCGATACTATCGCGCGAGAGGGGGAAGGAAATACTGAGGGGAAGGGAGTGAGAGGAAGGAGAAAGGAGAGAGGGACGGAGGAGGGAAGAATGCCAGACTGGAGAATGTGGCACACGCATGCGCAGTACACACGCGCAGAAAAACGCACGTACGGGCAACAAACGACACAACACGAGACACCGGGATGCACCTGTTCTTTCTAATATAGTTAGTTCTAACGCCTTCGCCGCACGTCACAACCTCTCCCTCCTCTATGACTCTCTCCTTCTCTCCTTGCTCTCTCTCTCTCGCCTCTCTCACTCACTCACACGTCACGACACACGCGCGCACACGCACACACACACACACACACACACACACAACACACACACACACACACACACACACACACCAGGGGCACCACACGTACGCACGCACACACATTCGACGCAACGCGGCGCACAGGTCCTCTCCCTCTGCCTCTTCTCTCTGTCTCGCTCTCTCTCTTGCTCCTCTCCTCCGCAGCGAGTCTCTCTCTCTCTTTCGGCATCGTCTCTCTCTCTGTGTGTGTCTCCATCACTCGAAAAGAATATTTCGTGTTACGGGCGGCTCAACAGGGGGAGCGAGCGCACGCACATATACACCCACACTCTCTCTCTCGCTCGCAATTTGTGCTCTCGTTCTCAGGCGCTATATATATGATATGATATATATAATATATATATAACTTTTTCCGTTTCTTTCGCCCTTCGCTCACGATTCTTTATCCCCCATCTAAGCGATAGTATCGCCCACAGGCAT
Organism: Priapulus caudatus; assembly: GCF_000485595.1. NCBI lineage: Eukaryota > Metazoa > Priapulida > Priapulimorpha > Priapulimorphida > Priapulidae > Priapulus > Priapulus caudatus. The sequence continues at coordinate 5,447 of NW_014578904.1, forward strand.
CAATCACACCGTAAAAGAGTTTGCCCGCCAAAGATCCGTATTTCAGTCGAAACTTTTTTCACGTCCCCCGAGGCAAAAAATGGTAATTTTAGCTTGTAATACACGCGCAATGCGGCGTTGGCAACGCATACGCCGCGTGTGGCGCGTTCGTGTAGCTGTGTGTGTGTATATGTGCTTGTGTGGGCTGTAAAAACCGCGTATATAGGCCGTATAATGCATAAATTTTGTGCTTTGGCGGGGGTGGAAAGAGTTGAGGCCGAAAACCAGCCATGTTGCATGGCTAACTTTTCAGCGTGCACATCGAGGTCGTGGGGCGATATCTATCCGCGCAGAGGGGGGAAGAATACTGAGGGAAGGAGTGAGAGAGAAGGAGAAAGGAAACAGGAGAGAAAGGAGAGAGAAATAATGCAGACGGAGATGTGCACGACGTCATGCGCAGACAAACGCCAACGTACGTGCACAAACGACACACGCACAGGCGCACGGATGCAACGCTGTTTCCTTCTAATATAGTTAGTATCTCTCGCCCTTACCCGCGCTCAACTTCTCTCTCCGTGATCTCCTCTCTCTCTCGGATCTCTTCATCTCTCTCTGCATCTCTCTCTCTCTCTCTCGTCTCGCGTCTCTCACTCGTCTCTCTCTATCTCTCTCTCTCTCTCTCTAACTGACTCACACGCACAACCAGACGCGCGCAGCGGCATCACACAGCACAACACCATCACATCACACACACATGGCAAGCACACACACAGCACCACACACACGTACGCACGCAACGCCCGCACGCGCGCGCGCGTGCAGCCTCTCACTATCTCTTCTGCTCTCGCGCTCGCTCTCTCTCTCTCTCTCGCGCTCGCGATCTCTCTCTCTCTCATCTCTCTCCTACT